>NW_006800616.1:198241-201519 GCF_000485575.1 Poecilia formosa | reverse complement strand
CCATTGTGTCCAACAGTTGTTGAATGTTAATTTCAGAGCCCAGAAGTCGTTTTTCATGCAATTTTGTTAAAATGTTTTATTGTTTTTTTGTGCCATATGGATTACATCGTGCCGATGGAGATCTTGAATGTTTTTTTTTTTAATTGCATGTAACAGTTTGGTACATAAAAGACTTTATATTCAGCTCCTGTGGTGATAACGACGGCCACGTTGGGGACGGGCTTTTTGTTTGAAATCAAACCAAGTTCTTGCTAGAATCCTAAATGATTTATTTTGGATCAGTGCAATCCAAGCTGGTCCAGAACTGTCTTTAAATGATCTCAGAATGATCTCTGTGCAGCACTTTAGAGGGTCGGTCCAGATGACTGTTTTTATTCACAGAGGCAGCATTGAGCTGCATACTCGAAGAGGTTTACTGGATTTGCAGTTGATTTTTTTTGAGTAAATACATAAACAAAATTGCTTCATGTGAATGAAAACTCGCCTAAAAAAAGGGTTCAGGGAAACAATGAGTCGTGTATTGCACATGCTTGTATTTGATTGCACCATTTAATGGGGTGAATTTAAAATGCTTAAATAAAAACAGATTTCTTTACAATACCTCCCGTCTCCTGCTTATTGTCAGGACTGATATGTTCTGGTAGTGGCAGCATCAATCTGAAGGAACCAAAATAGTCCTGGCAACACCAGAATATCCATACTATCTCAGTTTTGGTTTTTGCTGGTTGTGATAATGGTACCACGTCACAATAAGGCTCCTCTTATAAACTAATAAATAGCTTATAGATATGTCATCAGTTCATTTTTAAACACTTTATAAATCAACTGTTTATTATGAATTAAGTCAGGGTCAGGAGGAGACAGTAGGCTTAAAAACATGTTTACAAATGCTTATTGTGTTTACCGAGTAATCTAAAATGTTTAGTGTAATAACTGTAGATAAAGGTGAACAGATTTGCCTCACCATTTGGCAAGCTCTTGTCTTTGTCTCACCCTTAGTTAATATATAATAAACAGTTAATTATTTATTAATGCTTACAGAAAAATTAATTACATTTTCATGAAGCATTTATTATCCATCTATAAGGGGAGCCTTATGTAAAGTGGTACACATTATACTTTTCTCAGTGTTTATTTTTGATTTTGACATCCTCAGTTCTCCCATAAATATGACTGTGGTTCTGTATTTTTGGTTTATTTGTGACCAGATCAGACCCACTACATTCTATAACTAGTAGATTAATTAATTAATTAATTAATAGGTACAATCTATAAGATACTCTACTTTTCATCTACTCAAAACTTTACATTTATTAGTTTTTCTCCTTAATTTCCAGAGATTTGAAAGTCGTATAAGGTATACAGCGACTCAAATTCTTTAAAATTAATGTTAAATGCATTTTTATATTTGATAATTCATAGAAAATTTGAAATTTTAACTTTTTATATATTTAAAAGGTATCAAATTGTTTATGCAGTAATTAAATTTGGAAATTGAAATTAAAAACTAAATTTTTAAGCAACTTTTTTTCTTTTTGTGTTAATTAAATCGTGAAATAATTTGTGTTTTTCATATTTAAGGCTAATGAAGTCATGATGTGAGGCTGGACAACTAAGCAAAAATATTTGTGAAATATTTTAAGCAGAATTATTTCTGCATTTATTAACTTTAGATATATTTATTTGATGCATACAGATCCAGTTTTGATAAAATGTTCACACATATAACTAATATGTGTTATATAAATTTTATGTTGAAATGTGGCACTTTTGACTTTCCATTAACCAGACTTGGATTAAGATAAGCTTGTCCAGTCTCCTATGTTTTTCCACTTCCTGTCTGTAGCTTCTGACATTTTGGCACCTTCAATGTTCCATACATAATGACGGCGGGTAGGTGTCCTTGGGTTTTCTTCCACTCTGGGGCTTTCTCCCGCCTCTACCTCCGCTGAGCAGCTATGATTGGCTAAGTGTCACAACACATTCCGTACGGCGTGTGGTCTTGCGCTCTGATTGGTTGAAGTCTCCTGATCTCATTGCAGACCCCGCCTTGTCTCCCGGCAGAGGACAGGGTAAAGATGGCGGCGTCCCTGAGGTGTTTTCTTCGCTCCGGAAAGGTAGGGACATTCTTGGTGATCTTGAAGCTGTTTCCCGGTGACTGTCGGCTTGTCTAACGGCTCCTGTCTTCCCGCAGCGGGCCGTGCTGGTGGCGGTTCGGCGGGGGATTCACAGCAGCTCCCCGGCCGCTGTTCAGGTCAGCCTGTTAGCAGCTAGGACCTGACGCAGTCGTTCTCGGTTCATGTTCAAAATTAGTTTAACAATAAAATTAATATCACAACATGAAGTAAAAAAAAATATTCGTAAAACATCTTCTGACATGAATTATTTAAGAATGCAGGGGCTATTTACGGAAAATATGGAAACTAAATGTTTTATTTTGTGCAGATGTTTATGTAAGTAAAATTAAGATAAGTAATTAGTTAAAATAATCTTAAACCCACTTTATAAATCAGTTTTAATGAGCTGCCATGAAGGAAAACACACTCCTACCTTGCTTACAATACATAACAGTGTCGTATTCTGGTGATTATTTTAGATTTTTTTTTTTACTTATGTGTGAAATCCAGAAACATTAAATATTAAAATGACAATTTTTTTAGTCCTTTAAAGCAACAGTGAGCATTAAAGTGTGATTGTTGTTTAGACTTAATTATTAATAAACTCTAGATATGATTTAGCTTTTTCTGTTGAAATTGATAACTGATAATCATTTGAACTCAATAATAAAATGCTGCATTTACCATTTTGACAATTTAATCTTTATGTTGATCTTCATATTATCAAACTTTAATGAAAAAAATTACATATGGAAGTTTACTGAACGTTTCTAATATTTCATTAATTATTCAGTTGACAGAAATAAACTGATTATTGAGTCTAAACTGGATTAAGAAAAGTGAGTCATGCTAATGAAAATAAAATTGAATTTCACACAGCAACAACATGTTTGATGGCTTTATTTACAGCCTCATTGTGATTTAATGTCAAGGCCTCTCCATGCTGCTCATTTTACTATTTCATTATTAAATATTATTACTAATGTGATGCTCAGCTGTGATTGGCTGCTTGTACAAACCTGTTTTAACCCAGCAGACGGAGCAGGACCTGCTGCTGGCAGAACTCTGTCCATTTTACAGAGAATATCTCCTCATTAAGATTCACAGAGGATCAAAACACAAAGAGCTGATCTCTGATTGGAGGATTATCAAAACACAAAG
>NW_006800616.1:182143-198171 GCF_000485575.1 Poecilia formosa | reverse complement strand
TCAAAACACAAAGAGCTGATCTCTGATTGTTCGGTAACGGTCTCCTGGCAGGTTACAGTCCGTGATGCGCTGAACCAGGCGATGGATGAGGAGCTGGAGCGTGACGAGCGCGTCTTCCTGCTGGGAGAGGAAGTGGCCCAGTACGACGGCGCCTACAAGGTGAGAGCCTGGCGAGTCAGAACCGTAAGCCCGGGTCAGAGCTCTGAGCTTATCAATGTATTTTTACATTTATTTTTGCATTATTTTCTTTATCTTTATATGTCAGAAGTGTATTCAAATATTTTAATTGATTTTGTATTATTTTTTTATATTGCTCCATCATCCATCAGAAGTTGTAATGAGTTCATCAGAACCTTTTCTGGGCTCAGGGTGTGTAAGGCGGTTCTGGTTCTGGTTTGTCTGCAGGTCAGCAGAGGTCTGTGGAAGAAATATGGCGACAAGCGGATCATCGACACTCCGATCTCAGAGGTGAGTCTTCAGCGCTCACTGAGCGTGCTCAGTGTAAGTCCCGCCCACCAGTTCATGCTGTGTCTCTGCCACAGATGGGATTCGCCGGCATCGCCGTCGGAGCCGCCATGGTGAGTCCGGCAGTTGCCGCCATGTTGGTTCTGACTGAGTTCTGACTGGGTTCTGACGGGCTGTTTCCCTCCTCTAGGCCGGCCTCAGACCCATCTGTGAGTTCATGACCTTCAACTTCTCCATGCAAGCCATCGACCAGGTCATCAACTCCGCCGCCAAGACCTATTACATGTCTGCCGGCCTGCAGCCGGTGCCCATTGTCTTCCGGGGGCCCAATGGCGCCTCGGCCGGCGTCGCCGCCCAGCACTCGCAGTGCTTCGCTGCCTGGTGGGTCTGAAGGGGGTCTGTAGGTTGGATCCATTCGGGTCGGGCGCTGGTCTGATCTGAATGTCTCTCTGCAGGTACGCCCACTGCCCCGGCCTGAAGGTCGTCAGTCCCTGGAACTCCGAAGACGCCAGAGGCCTCCTGAAGGCCGCCATCAGAGACGACAACCCAGGTGAGACGCCGCCAAGATGGTGGTGATAAAGATGGTGGAGGTGATGATGATGATAATGATGAAGATGGTGTTGATGAAGATAATGGTGATGATGATGGTGGCGATGAAGATGATGATGGTATCAGTAAGGTTCTCCAGTCCAGCAGAAATCTTTTTAGACAATAAAATCCTGAAATCTTCTTCCAGCCGTTCCGGGTTCTGATCGGGAGGTTGAAGCCGACCCACCAGGATCAGGTTGGATTAGGGTCAGCATGGGCGGCTCTGGACGGGGCGATGGAGGGGTTCTCCTCTCCACAGATCAACTCGTCTTGTCTGATCGAACTGATCCTCTGCTCTGGTCTGATCGATCTGATCCGCTGCTCTGGTCTGAAACAATGTTTAACCTGTGTTTGCTCCTCCTGCAGTTGTGTTCCTGGAGAACGAGCTGATGTACGGCGTTCCCTTCGAGATGTCCGACGAGTCGCAGTCCAAAGACTTCACAATTCCCATCGGAAAGGCCAAAGTGGAGCGGCAAGGTCAGTGAAGGTCACATTGCAGGTCAACCTTCCAGTGAAAGTGAAGTTCATGTTTTTTTGGTGTGTGGAAAATGAGCCATTTCAAAAACCTCCTGATAAGTCACATTCAGAGGGCACTACACTGTTACCTAGCAACCCCAGCACAGCAACCCAATTATCTAGCAACCCCAGCTGAGTTTAACCCTTCACCTAGCATCCCAAGCAGAAATCCAGTATGTTTGGTCAGCTGGTTATTCCACTGTATGCGCTGTACAATCGCTGCTGGAAAAGACAAGTGTTTTGTTGTTGACTTAGCATCCAGAAACCACTTGCTGCATTTTTGTTTGTTGTGCAGGATGCTCTACTAATGCTTTTCAAAGATGTATGATTGTATAATTGTTTCCAGCCATTTTCAGTGGGAATGTAAATGTTGAATTGGGGGGGCGTGGCCAGCAGCAGCTGGTTTGGATTTAAAGTGACAGGACGCCCTAAAACAGCTCAAAAAAGGCAGAACTGAGCAGACTAAAATTTCATTATCTAAAAATAATTTTGTGCAAAAAGTTTAATTAACATAGACATATCCTAACCTGTTTAAGGATGGATAGTAGGCCAACTTTGACCTACTATCCGACCCGGTTCTGGATGGATGCTTCAGAGCAGAAACCAGGATTGTGAATCTTTGTTTTGTTCAGCGGTTGGGTTCAAACCCAGTTCTTCATTTATTGTCCAGAGGATTAAAACCTCAGAGCAGCAGGAATCAGCCGGCTGATCTCCGCTCCTCCTGATCTGAAGGTTTTCTCCTCTTTGTCTTTCTTCAGGGAGTCACGTCACGCTGGTTTCCCACTCCCGCTTCGTCGGCCATTGCCTGGACGCCGCCGCCGTCCTCGCCAAAGAGGGAGTCGACTGCGAGGTGAGAGCCGTCTGTCAGTTCTGGCCCATCGATTCTGGCTTGGTGGGGTTCTGGGCTGGCCCTTTAACGGCTGATGTTTTCCAGGTGATCAACCTGCGAACCATCCGGCCAATGGACGTGGAGTGCATCGAGGGCAGCGTGATGAAGACCAATCACCTGGTGACGGTGGAGGGCGGCTGGCCGCAGTTCGGCATTGGAGCCGAGATTTGCGCTCGCATCATGGAAGGTGAGAAGGTTTTAAGGTTTAGAAACCTTTGACCCCTGTTGTTACAATTAAAATAGGTCCACAGCCACAAAAGAGATTTTCTTTAGAGCCTTAGTGCTGTCAATCATCCTCATGTACTCAAAGCTAAATCTGCTAATGGTGGAAAAACAAGTTACTGTTACTGGAAAACTGTTTAGCTGCCGTTATTGGTGGCTGTGTTAACTACTAGCCTTAGTATTCACAACAGTTAAAGTGGTTGTGTTTTTAGGCCTTTCTCATGCTTTTAATATAATTTGTTAAAAAAATAATTTAAATAAAATAAAATGAGTTTAAAAAAAACAAGATTTTGAGCTCACAGTTCAGTTCTCTGGTCTCCTCCCAGTGTGTTTCCCAGGAACCAGTTCACTTGTCTGGTCTCCTCCCAATTTATCTCACAGAAACCAGTCCAGTCGGGACCTGTTGTCCACTCTGACCTTTGCCTCCCTGTTGTCTTCTTCAGGTCCTGCCTTCAACTTCCTGGATGCCCCGGTTACCAGGGTAACGGGCGTGGACATCCCCATGCCGTATGCTAAGATCCTGGAGGAGAACAGCCTCCCACAGGTCAAAGACATCATCTTCTCCGTTAAGAAGACGCTCAACGTCTGAAATCCTCCCTCCTGATTGGATCGTTCCCCCCACGGACTTGGAGACTCTGCCTCCCACTTCCTCCCCTTCAGAATAAAAGCCTCTCTCTGTTTGGGACCAGACTGCAGAGCCAATCAGATTTCTTTTGATTTAAAACGAGTTTTAAAGTTTTCCGAGCTCCAAGAACTTTGTTCCAGCATCTCACACCCTGACCTTTGACCTCTGGCTGGGTTGGCCCATGGGAAAGCGCTGC
Organism: Poecilia formosa; assembly: GCF_000485575.1. NCBI lineage: Eukaryota > Metazoa > Chordata > Actinopteri > Cyprinodontiformes > Poeciliidae > Poecilia > Poecilia formosa. The sequence continues at coordinate 194,670 of NW_006800616.1, read as the reverse complement.
TGGAAGCTGGTGATGCTTATTGTAGCTGCAGCAGCTGATTGGATGTTTCTGTTGCTGTTACACAATAAAATCCTGCTGGTTCTGCTCCTTATTCAGAACAGAACTGTTTCTGGTCGGTTCTGTTTGTAAAGGGTATACAAACTCTGTGAATAACAAGGTTCTGGTGGCTGACAGAGTAACTACATATAGCATCATACACTAGGCTACATGTCCATCTTAGCTAGCAGATGAAAGCTACATTAACTAAGCTAATGTTGGTAGTTCAGCAGCAAGTACTACAGCAAATATCACTAATATGTATCTTAGTATTACACAGAAATGGGTAGAGTACTGAAAAATGATTAACTGATAGTTTAATGTACTTATATTGTTTATACCAGGGGTGTCCAAAGTCGGTCCTGTAGGGCCGGCATCCTGTATGTTTTAGTTCTCTCCCTGGTTTAACGCAGCTGGATCAAATGATGGCTCATTAGAAGGCCTAAGAAGAACATTGACAAGCTGAAATGGTTGTTACTCCCACCAGGGAGAGAACCAAAACGTGCAGGATGCCAGACCTCGAGGACCGACTTTGGGCACCCCTGGTTTATACCTTAAGAACGAGGTCAAATCTAGTTCTAAGCTTGTGGCTTGTTGTCATGGCAACTCCATATCAATTGTCATGACACTTAATGATGGTTACCTACCAACTGGGTGTCAGCTACAAAGTTCCCAGAAGTGTGACAACACATGAAAACAATGTATTGGCCTCTGGAGGTCAACAAAGGTCATCTGTGTCTAATCATGTTGATTTGATCAAAGTCAGAGGTAAGGCTTTCCAAGTAAAAAGTGACTTCCTGTTCTGAGGGGGCGGGGCTTATATGACCTCATAATATGAGTACATAGTTTTGTCAGGCATCCAACATGGTTGACTTGTACCAAGGTTGGTGCAATTTGGTATTTCTATATGACAGTTAAAGTTTCAACATTAGGTCCCTTTAACATGCACTAAAACTCAAGCTTTTGATAACTTTGATCCCCTGATGGTTTGATAAAGATCAACATGCTTGAAAAGTCAAAAATAACCCAAAGTGGCCGACTTTCTGTTCGGTTTAGGGTATATCTCTAACACTTTCTGAGGATTCTACCTCTGTGACATATCAGCTCTTTACAATTTGGCAGTTGGACTATCTCACATTAGGGGGCGCTGTAGAGCCATTTGGCCACACCCATTGTCAATTCCAAAAAATATTAACATTTCAATGGAGCACAATTTTCTTGAGTTTTATTTTATTTCTCTTTCCAGAAGCAAAAATACTTTTAATACATTTAATTAAAATGAGGATATCCAAGCGTTCTGATCCCGGGAGTTCAGGAGCACCGTCCCGAGGCGACGAGGCGCCCGGAGTAAAGAGCCGGAACACAACAGATATGAAAAATCATGGTGAATTTATGGAAAATTATTTCCTCAGCAGACGGTCTTAAACAGGAAGGAAGAGGATAGAGGCAGGAGGCAGGACCCAAGAAAGGAAAGGAGGAGGTTTAACGAGCTTAGGAAACAAGGAGATGCAGAAGGTAGAACACAAGGAAGGAAGACGACTAGGGATCATCAAGAGGAAGGAAGGAGACTAGGGAACATAAGAAAAAAGGAAGGAGACTAGCGTATATCAGAAGGAAGGAGGCATTTAAAGTCATTTCCCTAATTTATTTATCCAGACTGAAAGAATGGGGTTGAGCCTGACCTTTGACCTTCCTGAACCCCTGTCAGGCTGAAGTTGGTCCCACTGGTGGATGAGGCTAGTGAACCTTGACTTTTGACCTTTGTGTTGAAGAGCCAATAAAAAGCTTCAGATCAACACTCGTCACTTTATTGTCCTCATGACAAGCTACAGACGTTAGAACTGTCAACATTCACCAGCTGACCTCTGACCTCAGGAAGGACCAGTGGCTTCTTCAGGTAGAGGAAGGAGACCATCATCATCAGGGTCCCTCTCAGTTTTCCCCCCAGTTGCTGGACTACAGTTCCCAGAATCCCTCTCATCAGTGGGTGGGGCCTCTGCGGCTCCAGGTTGGGTTTGTGGGCAGGGCTTAGCATGTGCTAGGGAGCTGATAGGTCGGATCGTCCCACCTCTGAGGTTCCCTTCAGCAGACCCAGACGGACCACCACCACCTTCTTCTTCTTCTGCTCCAGCTCCTCTTCATCCTCCTCATCTTCCTCCTCTCTCTCCTTTCGCTCGCCCCGCCGCTCCTTCCTCTTCTCCCTCCTCATCTTCCTCTCCCTCTTCCTCCTCCTCCGCTCCTCTTTCTCCATCACAACCGCATCTTCCCCTTCCTCCTGCAGTCCATCCTGAACTTCTTCCTGCTCCACTTCCTCCTCCACCGCCATCACCATCTCCTCCTCCTGCTCCTCTTCTTCATCTTCCTCTTCATCCTCCTCCTCCTGCTGCTCCTCTTCCTCTTCTTCATCTGTCGTCTCTTCCTCCATTTCATCCTTGAGCTGCTCGTGTTTCAGGATCAGACCTGGATCCCCGTCCTGTTTCAGAAAAACACGGTTAGCAGGCAGAACGGCGCCCCCTGTGTCCAAAAGAGGAACTACAAAAATATTCATTGAGCTGAACTTGAGGAAGGAATCTGACCTTTCACCTCTGTGACCTCTGGTTCAACATTTGTACATTTTATTACTTTTATCTGAACATTTCCGAACAAATTTTTGCCTTTTGGTTGCAAACTACAAGTTTTTTTTCCCATAACGTCCTACAATTACCCAGTCAGACAGCAACAGTTTTCAGTCAGAGGCCTTCTTTTATTCTTTTTAAGACTGACTGCTACTGGAGCATCACCATCTAAAACAACTGAGGAGCCTTGGAAGATCTGAGTTGCAATATTAAATTTCTCTTTGTGATAAATAAAAGATTATTGATTTGATTGATCAGCTCTTCAGGAATTTCCTTACTGGAGCTCAAATTATTCAAACTGGGATCTCTGTGATTTTACTGGTTTCAGTTAAAACATAGCATCTTAAAGCTGCAGTATGTAACTTTTATAAAAAAATATATTTTTTACTTATTTGTTAAAAATGTCACTATGTCGGGTCAGTTTGGTATGAGTCAGATAATCTGAAAAACAAACATTCCCAGCACCAACTAGAAACAACCAATCAGAGCCAGGAGGCGAACCTTAGCGCTGTCAATCACAGCCTGCTAGCTGCAGTTAATAAATCCTGTTGTAAATGCTGAAGTTAGTTAACATTTACAGTTAGCAGTTAGGATAAACAGTTTTCTTATAGCCATAGGTTTTTTCTGTGCTGTTAGCAGAGTACATGAGGGTGATTGACAGTGCTAAAACCCGCCTCCTGGCTCTGATTGGTTGTTTTTGGTCGAGAGTGGTACACTTTCAACAAATATGTAAAAATATGTTGTTGTTTTTTTAGAAGTAACACACTGCAGCTTAGAAGTGGAGCAGCTGGAAAGATCAACTCCCAGAGTTGTTCAGCGGCTCCCATCAGGTTCTGGTCAGGACCGGAAAGCTGCTGAAGATTTGAAGTTTGGACCACTGGTTCTGACCAGGGTTATAATAGTTTTGGGTTTTTCCTTATAGTTTAGTTTTATGCCAAGATGACTTCTGTTTGTCTAACTTAACTGGTCTTAATTTGGTTTTTGAGTGCGCTTGCTAGTTTTCATTAGTTGTAATTAGTTGTAATTAGTTAAATAATGTTTAGTTTTCTTTAGTTGTGGTATCAGATTTATCTTTTCAGTGATGTGGTTAATTTTTAGGTGCAGAATACAAAACAGGTTCAAGTACTGTATTGTATTATGTATTCATGGATTGGGTAATAAATATTCAACAGAAGAAAATATTTTCAAAAAAATGTTTTCAATTATTGCTGAACAACAAACTGACTGACGTTTTCTCTCCATTTTTGCAGCAGCCATTTTGCGAACTAATGTAAGTGCTGTAATTTGCTGCCAGCTTATGAAAACTGTTTGTGTGAGAAAAAAATCTATTCCACACCAGATCGAAAGGCTTATAAATAGATGCAAAAACATAAAAACTAAGAATTATAGCTATAATTTCAAGAAGTTTTAGGTAGTTTCATAACCACACAATATACAGAAGTTTCAGTTAGTTATGGTTTCTCCCCATTAAACCATGTTTTTATTTGTTTTAGTTCAAAACGTTTTCTCAGTTTCAGTTTTTCTTATTTCATTAGTTTGAGTTAATCTTGGTTCCGGTTCGGCACAAACTCACCAGGTCTTTGCCGTTGCACAGCCGGTGCACCAGCAGCCGGACTGTGTCCTTGTTCTGGCACAGCCCCATGGTGTTGAGCGCGTCCAGGACGGATCCGGTGCAGCCCTGCAGCCGGAGCTCCGCCCCCAGCGCCGCCTGCAGGAAGTTGTTCCTCCAGATGTTCCTGGTGAAAAGCGGGATGGCGAGCGCCACCACGGCGCGGCGCTCCAGCAGCGTGATGGCCTGATCCTCAGTCAGCTGGCTGCTAAACAGACAGGAAACAAGTGCTCAGAACCCAAACTTCGAACTGAACTGGGTCGGGTCAGGCGGCGGGACTCACTGGCTGCTCCGGTACAGTGTGTTGATGTCGGGGAACATGGCGCGCAGGCAGGTGGTGACCAGCGGCGCGTTCTGCTGGGCCCAGCTCAGGCAGTGCCGCCACGGGAAGGAGGACAGCGGCTTCCGGTCTGACACCTTCTGCTGGAAGGGACTGTCCGTCCGCCGGGCCAGAACCTTCATCTGCACAGACACGATGAGGTACAAATCCAAAATCCAACATAGAAACTTATATTTCAGGTTTTGCAATGCAGTTTGTAACTTTTGTATTTACCATATGTTTTACATATTTGTTCAAAGTAGGGGTCAACAGTTATCGTATCGTTTATTATTTATCGTGATAAATTTCTTCTGATTTGTCATTGTCATGATAAATTCCAAGTAATGATGTTTAAAGACAGTCCGTATTGTCAGGGTTTATAGTTTTACAATACAGAGGGTTGTAGTTTAGTGATTAAAGTTGTTAGCTATAACCCTGATAAAAAATTGAGATGGAGGCTAATCTAAAGTGAACTGCACATTTAGTGAAACAGCACCACCAGAGGTGAGGCACCCCGGACTACTTCCATGCATTTCATCAGGAAATGCATTAATTTGGCGATTTTAACCATAAAATATTATCACTGATGGACCACCCGGACCCAGAGACTCACCTCGGTCCGCAGCTGCTTGCTCCAGAACTCCAGCATGGGCTTCCGGGCACCTTTGGACGACCAGAGCATCTGCAGCGCCGCCTTGTAGCTGGACTTGCTAACCAGCAGCGCCGCTTTGCTCTTCTTACCCATCCTGCGGCCCGGCGCCGGTGACACCTTCGCCTGCGAACAGAACCAAACCTGCTGAACCAGCAAACACCTGGAGGTTCATCGATCAGACTGAAGAGAGAATAAACTCCTGTTGCTAGAGACATGGAGGTTAATCAGAGGGTCTCATGGGTGCACTAACTTTTTGTCACATGGGTTGAACAGTTGCTTTTTTTTTAGGGGTTTTATCCCCCCTTAATTTTTTGGTTTAAATGTTTTTTTGAGGGGGGTGTATTGTGTTTTGTCGCGCCTCAGGGTGATTTTTTATCGCAATCTCATATTATTTTTTTTTTTCGATTTTTTGTGTTTTGATTTTGGGTCTGTCTCTTTAAAAACTCCTGCTCTTTCTGAAACTCTGCCTTCAGGAAGTCAGCTCAACATCATTCCTCTATTAGCCTTAATGTTTTTTTGAGAAGTGTTTGCTAATTGCTGCTGGTTAGTCTGAAGGAGCGAAGGTGGAAGCTCTGAAACTTGGAAACTGAAGATCAGAGCTTGGTCCTTGAAGGCAGCGCAAAGGTCCAACCAGGCATTTTACAGCTGAATGGTTGCCATGGAGATTAAAGGAGTTACCAAACATGAATAGAAAAGTCAAGGCAACACTCCAGGTAAGTTTTTAATGAGGGAACAACATTATAGCATGATGTTAAGCTAAAAAAAGTCGATTTTATTTTACTTTAAGAATCGCTGTGGAGAATCTAATTTTCTCTCACTTTATTCTCAGTATAAGAACAGGATTAAGGACCATTTGCAAAACATCTGCTGAGTTTAGCCGAGTTTAATAAATAAGATAACAGTTTTATTTGGCTGCTGAAAGTCTCTTAATTGACAAACCTGCAATAACTATAAAAGTTTGGTTATTGAAACTCAGATACTTTATTTTCATGCGTTTTATTTTAACACGTTGATAATTTTACCCCAATTAGAAATTCAATGTTGCAGAAATCTCCATCGATCTGGAACTGCAGTCAAAAGGACGGTCTGCTGGTACCAGTTCTATATGCATCTTCCGGTCTGGTGGTACCAATAACGCACCTTCCTGTACTGATTCTATAAGCACCTTCCATTCTGAAGGTACCGATTCCACTCGCACCTTCCGGTCTGCAGCTGCAGGTTCTATTGTACCGGTTCTATACACACCCGTCAGTCTGAATGTACCGCTGCTAAACCTCCCTGACTGCTGGTTAGTGGCGCAAAAAGTGGGTAGGGCGCTGCACCAGAGGCGGCGTCAAAACCCCGTCTGGAGGGGGCGGCGCCTCGATGATGCCTTCGCATACACCTCACTGCGCCCTTACGCTCCTTCACCTCGCGCACGTGTAAATGTAGCGAGTTTTTCCTTTCACGTGTCTTCTTCTCAGGTGGGGGGTCGGGGGGATTTATGTTTTCAGCATCCACCTGAATAATATGTAGTTACGCCCCTGCTGCTGGTACCTGTTCTATACGTACCTTCCTGACCTCGGGAGGCTTGACCCACAGCGAGCGCTTCCCGCTCTGTTTGCGCTTGCCCTTGGTTCGGATGATCTGGGCGCAGGTTTCACACAGGAAGGACTTTTCGTGGACCTCGGAGTCCGGGAAGACCCAGCGGACGGTGTCCGGGGTAGTGAAGGTGAACACCGCCCTGCGGTTAAGGGAGCGGCCCTGCCGCTGGAACAGCAGCCGGCAGCAACAGCAGTTACGGTCCTCCGGCCGTCTGGACCGCCGCGAACCGCCACGCGGTACCGCCTCAGCGCAGCTCACAGCAGGCTCGACCTCGGTGTGAGGGTTCGGTTCTGTGCCTCCGGGGCAGTCCACTTCTGCACCGAGGACGGGTTCTGGGAGCTCAAACTGCGGTGGTTCGGGGGGCTGCAGCGTTCCGCCTGCATTAGGTTCGGTTGTGTCCGCGGTGTGTGCGTAATCATGCTCGTTGGATTCAACTGCAGGTTCGGTTCCGTCTGCTACTCCTGGGTTCTCACACTCCATGGCTGAGGGCGTTCTCCGGTTCGGAGCAGACTCTGTTCGTGCCTGCGACAACCTGGAGCTCCAGAGAAGTGGGTCGGAACCAGAACTTAGCCCAAAGTTCTGCAGAATGAGACGATGTAGAAGTTATAAACGTTTTACCGCGATGAGCTGCAGAAACAGGAAGTAAACTCAATAAACAAAACATCATCCGCCTCCACACACCGCAGAAGGCGCCCCCGCGCGGTGGGAGGCCAGAATTGTGCAGACTATGTGTCTGCCTTTCTAGACACATAGTGGCATTTTATGGCACATTTGTATGTTACCTTACGTTGTTGTAAAAATGCTGTATATGTCAAATAAAACTTAAAAGATTAAATCCATCAATTATCAATCAATTATCTGTGTACATTTCAGCAATAAGGCAATTCAAAGTGTTTTACATAATAAAAACACAAAAATAAAAAGTCATTAAGACATTATGCAGTCACCAATTGAGAAACCAGTAACAAACACCACAAGTTACATTATCAAAATCACAAGTGACTTGTGATCAATCATAATAATTGATGATTATTCAAATCATCAATTCTCATCAAATAGGTTGAAAGAAAATGTACTTCCTGATATAATGCCTTTAAATTAGGCCTCTTTTAAAACTCCTGCTCTTTCTGAAACTCTCCCTTCAGAAAGTCACTACAACATGGCTCCTTTATTAGCCCTTTAACAATGTTTTAGCAGCATTTCACTGAGAAATTGCTCCTATAATGAGCTCAGCTGATGTGAAGTTCTTTGCTAATTGCTGCTGGCTAGTCTGAAGGAGCTGGTACCAGGGCTAGGTCCACCCAGGCGTTTTGCCATGGGGATTAAAGGATTTCTAAAACATGCATGGAATAATCAATCAATCAATCAATCAATCAATCAATCAATCAATCAATCAAATTTTATTTGTATAGCACATTTCAGCAGCAAAGCATTTCAAAGTGTTTTACATCATTAAACACAAACACACAGAGTCATGCAACATTCAACAATCAAAAACATTTAATTTCCTGCCGACTCGAAGTTCTGCCCCTCAAATTGGCAGAGAAAAAAAAAACAACAACAGGGGGATGTCCAAAGCAACTAATGAGGGAGTAACATAACATGATGTAAAGCTAAAAACAAGGTTGACTTTATGTAATACTGCCCTTTTAAAACTAGTTAAGATTAGGTTCAGTAATTGAAAAGTCACTGGATAATTATTTGTTATTTATTTAATTTGATTTATTTATAAAGTCTGAATGTTATGCTCTATTTTTGTGAGTTTTTATTTAGTTTGTACTAGATTTTTGTATTTAGATTTTTATGATGTTTTGTTTCCACCTTTTAATTATTGTTTTGCATCATGTACACCCTTAGGCACCAGGATGCCTCTCAACCCCACGAGGGACAAGGGTGTACAGAAATGGATGCATGGATGGGTCATGTACACCCTCAAAAAGGAGGGATTTTCTTGTAAAAAAAATTTAGTAATTAAAATAAATATTTATAATAATAATATTATACTTATAATTATAATTATAATGGTAGTTATTTGTACCTTTAATATCTGTATTTGTTTGTTTCCAGTGGCAGTTCAACCCATAGACATGAATGCGGTTCAACCGACTTTTATTTTGTAGGTTTTATTTTGGCGAGTCTTACCGGAAGTGGCGTCCGCAGGGGAAAAAGGGTGTAAACAAAGCTGTGTGTCATCAGCTGCTGTAACATACCAGTTCATCTGGAAGTTAACTGGATCCTTCAGGTAGGACCCGGCAGGATTTTTTTTAATTTTTAAAAGTTTAATTTTGAATCGATGTTTAACCTGTTAAGAGCTGCTAACTGTTAGCTCTCTGCTTCATTTCATTGACTGATTCCACCGCAGAGGTTATAAATATGAACATTTAATGACAGTAAAGAAAAAAAGGAGGAGGAAGAAGAAAACCTTATATTATCATAAAGAAAATTAACTTTTTTTGTTCTCCTTAAGTGTCAGAAACGTATAGTTAAAGCTTCATATTTACAAATATCTCAGTTATAAATCATCTAAACATCTCCAGAAGGGATCAGTCTGTACGGATGTTTTAATTCATCTGTGTGATAACATTATTACGGTGGCGCAAAGGGGTCAGTACAATCCAGGCAACAATGGAACAACATTAATGTGATTTCCCAACAGAGAACTAACAGGTCCTATTCTGACCCAGTTCTGCAGGTTCACGTCGGTTCAGATTCAGCCTACGCTTATATTTCTGTTCTCCTTAGGTTCTCGTGAACATTTCTGCGTTTTCTCATCGTACAGCTTCAAATGTAAACTATTTTATTGGTTTTCTGTCGTAAAAAAAAAAAGGCCAAAAATGGCCAAAATAAAAAATTTTGAAAATTCACTCTGAGCATAACCCTCAATACAAGACATGGTAGGGGCAGCATCATTATGGGGGAAGCTGGTCAGGGTTGACAGGAAGATGGATGGAGATGGAGAACGACTGTTAGAGGCAGCAGATGACCTGAGGCTGGGGTCAAAGTTCAGCTTCCAGCAGGACAACTAGACTGAACATCCAGACAGAGACCATGGGTTAGAACGGCCTAGTTAAAGTCCAGAATACAACTGGTAATTTGGGGAGAGACTTTACTAGCATTCAAACATCCATCCATCCGTCTGTCCGTCCATCCATCCACCCAACTATCCGTTAATCCATCCAACTGTCTGTCTGTCCGTCCATGAATGATGTGTTCTAGGCCTGGTTATCTCTGGTTCCGCTGCATGTTTTAGAGTTTGTAATGAACTAAATCCTGGTTTTGACCCTTGACCCTTGGCTGGTCTAGCCTGTTCTGATGCTGGAGACCTGCTGGTTCTCCTGGTTTCATCAGATGAAGTCTCCCTCCTCTTCCTCACCAGCCGACGGACGTCTGTGGCCCAATCAGGGACTCACCAGCCAGGGTTCTGCTTCTCCAATCAGGGTGGATCTGCCTGCAGCCTGTTGCCACGGCAACCGTCTCTCAAGATGTTCTGCTTCTCGTTACAGGTGGAAACTCGGGAATGATGATGTTCTTGGCGCTGTGAACCGCGGAGGGAGCTGGCGGCAGCAGATGGAGAATGGAGACCTGGGTCACATGGTGTGTGTGTCCACTTGACCCGTCCAGTACAGTGGTTCTGTACCAACAATCTGGGCTTTGCTGCTGAGCATGATTATAGTTTCTGGTTTTTCATTATTGTTTAGTTTTCTCTGGTGTTGTCTAATTCAGTTAGTTTTAATTAGTTTTTATAGTGTATTTGCTAATTTTTAGAAAAATATTGTTGATATTAAACAATAGGTAAAATGGCAGAAACATCAGACGAAGAAAGAACTGGCAGGTTGGTATAATGAGGAGAACAAGACGAAATAGAAAGCAGGAAACAACTATGTCACCTTTTGGTCATTCAGAGTTAAATATTTTGAAATATGAAAATATCAAACAGGAAAATATTGTCTCTTGTTTGTTTTCAAGAAGAGACAATTATACAATTTTTATTGATCACCCTCAAATATTGAATTGAGAGAAGGGAACTGGTACATAGATCACAGGCTGACAAACTACAGTTGAAAACCTTTTGGATAAACTTTCCGCTTCTGGATATTGTTTTTTGTTAATGTACCTTAAGAAGATGAAATTAATAGAATCAGTTTTTTGTTATGAAATCTGTGTAATATACAGTTATTGTCTCCATTCGAGTAGATGGAGGTAAAGCACATCTAAACGTTCTTGCCAACTGCCATAAAAGAGAAAACTGTTGCTGTTCCTCCTGTGTCCAGATGGGGGAGCCAGTGAGTCTGAACGTGGGCGGCTGTGTTTACAGCACGTCACTGTCCACGCTGAGGCGCTACCCCGACTCCCTGCTCGGCGCCATGTTTAGAGGAGACCTGCCGACGGTCAAAGATTCCCGCGGGAACTACTTCATCGACCGCGACGGCCCGCTGTTCCGGTGGGTCCGCGGGTTTCGGACGCTTTTCATACTCAGATGGACCTCTGACAGCCCAGGTCTCATTAGCTAGTTTAGAAATTCAGAAAAGCTCCGATTATTAATTATAGCCCAACATTTCCACTGGGCCAGAACCAGTGAAAGGAACCTGAACCAGTGAGCGGTAAAAGAACTTCCAGAACCAGTGAAAGGTACAAGAACCACTGTAAGGTTCCAGAATCAGTGGAAAGTACAAGTTTTTTCATTGGTTCTGGAGGTACCAGACCAGTGAAAGATTCCAGGACCAGGGAGAGGGTATTGGGACTCAAGCCGGGTTTTCTGAAAGTAGAATGCTTATCCGTTCTAACCTGGTCTGAACCGGGCTGTTGGACAGAACCAGTCTAACCGGGCCCGACCCGCTCTCGGTCTCGTTTCAGCTACATCCTAAACTTCCTGCGCTCGTCGGAGCTGACGCTGCCCTGTGGCTTCAAGGAGACGGCGCTGCTCCGTAAAGAGGCGGACTTCTACCAGATCGAACACCTGATCCAGTGCCTGGGAGACCCCAGGCCGCTGCTGCTGTACCCGACCGACACCTATGAGGAAGTGGTGGAGCTGTCCAGCACCAGGAAGCTGTCCAAATACTCCAACCCTGTCGCAGTCATCATCACCCAGCTCACCATCACCACTAAGGTTCCTCACATCCGCTCTCATGTCTTTATTGTTATTATTTATTTTACTTTTTATTGTCTTTACCTGCGGTTCTCTGCCGGAGGCCTTAACTGACCTAGATGTTTCCAGAAGATCCAAATCCTTTTGCCTTCAGTTGGGGCAGTGGTTCTTAACTTGGGTTCGATCGAACCCCAGGGGTTTGATGAGTCGGTCTCAGGGGTTCGGCGGAGCCTCTGCCGCGGAGGTAAAGACACACTGTGTAAAGTTGTGATGACGCCCCGTTTTGCCATCACTTGCTCCAGAGGATCACGTTACATTGCTGAGCCAATCAGTGCTGCGGGAAGGAGCTCCACTCTCGGCATGTATTTGAACTTGTGTCTTTAATTACTTCAGTAAAGCTCAGTTTTTACCAAATGGGCTCTTTGCACCTCAGCTTCCGCGTTCGGGGTAAAGCGGCTCGATTGTTTTCGATCCAATACAAATATCATTTACATTAGGTGCTTGCAGTGCTTGGCCAAGGTTTGTACATCGATCCGAAGCCCCAACAAGTCAGCTGGAGAAAGGTTTTAAGATGTTCGCCTCGTTATATATTCACTGACACGAAGGTGACTAACATTAACCTTAGC
>NW_006800616.1:168830-182133 GCF_000485575.1 Poecilia formosa | reverse complement strand
GGGTTCGATCGAACCCCAGGGGTTCGATGAGTCGGTCTCAGGGGTTCGGCAGAGCCTCTGCCGTGGAGGTAAAGACACACTGTGTAAAGTTGTGATGACGCCCCGTTTTGCCATCACTTGCTCCAGAGGATCACGTTACATTGTTGAGCCAATCAGTGCTGCAGGAAGGAGTTCCACTCTCAGCATTTAAACTTGTGTCTTTAATTACTTCAGTAAAGCTCACAGTTTTTACCAAATTCTATAGTCTAAATCTGCTCCTTAGTCACATCTTTTCGGGGTTGGTACTACCTCTAGTGGCGTGGGGGAGGTAATACAACTATTATAATTACATTAATAAATCAGAATACCGCAAATTATTTTCTGTGTCGAGGGGGGGCGGAGGTAGGAGGGTCGATGAATGCGCATATGAAACTGGGGGGTTCGGTACCTCAAAAAAGGTTAAGAACCACTGAGTTTGGGGGAAAACTCACTGTGATGAAAAAATACCATGTGTTTCTTTTAATAAATAACTTAAGACAGAAGAAAAAATAGCTTAAATTGGTCAGAGTTATTTATGTGTTTTATGTATTTATGTTTAAGTCAATCTTTTCTCCAGTTTTCTGCCTGTGTTTTTTATTAAAAGACCTTCACTGGCCCCATTCAGCCCTCCTTAGAAGCCTCCTGGATACGACCCTGCTCAGCATCCCAAAGTATTCATTCAATATAAACATTAATATCCCCGCACTGATAGCTTTAAATATTTTAAATGTGACAAATTAAATTAAAACTCACTGAAGGGTTGAGCGCAGCTGCTCTGCGGCACATTGATGAATATCGTTATTAATTCAAACTCTTGTTGGTTCTGCTTCGCCTCCTGCACCGCTGAGCGCGTCCGACCGCTCAGCTTGATGTCAGAATGCGCCGGCAGAAATACGGAGACCTGTTGAGGAAAGCTGTTACCATGGATACGGATTTAAATCCTAGACGATGCAAAGTCTCCTCTCCAAGACAGACACGACTACTGCAGACTTCGGTCACAACGTTGGGTTATGGTTACTGCCACAGCAGCGCAATAATTTGTTACAGAGGAAAAAAAAATTTCTTTACCCAGAGCAGGACAGTAAGATTTTAGGGAGTTCACGGCTAAAAGTAAAAAAAAAATAAAAATACACATATATATATATGTGTGTGTGTGTGTGTGTGTGTGTGCGCTTTTATGTCTTGGATGGAAGAAGGTGACTGTGTTGCAATTGGTTTGATTTTTCAATATGGCGTCCTTACACCAGCAAAGGTCAGCGCTTTCCATTTGACCTTTGCTGTTTTCGGTCCAGAACTGTTTTCAGAGGAAAGTTTCCAGAACTGTTTTCAGAGGAAAGTTTCCAGAACTGTTTTCAGAGGAAAGTTTTGGTTGTTGGGTTTGGATCTCATGGTTCCACAGTGAACCATGAGATCCTCCAGAAGGCTGAAGGATCCTCCAGATTCCTTCAGCAGTTCTTTGGAAGGAGGAATAAGCAGATGTTGTGTTGGTTCTCCAGGTCCAGTCGGTGTTGGAGTCCGTCTCCAGCAGCTTCACCAAGTGGACCAAACACATGATGGACAGCAGAGACTTCCAGGTGTCCTTCACGTTTGGACCGTGTGACTACCAGCAGGAGGTCAGCCTGCGGGTCAACCTGCTGGAGTTCATCTCCAAAGCCGTACGTCCGTTAGAACCGCCGCCCTCAGTCTCCGTAGATCAAACCTGTGGCTGACGGACTGCTGTGTTGCAGGGCTTCGCCATCAGAAACACGCGGGTTCTTCACATGAGCGAACGGGCCAACGAGAACACAGTGGAGCATCACTGGACCTTCTGCCGGCCGGTTCAAAAAGGCGACTACTGAGGGTGTTAGAGAACCACTGGGTGGGTCAGAAGCTGAGCCTCTCTGGTTCTGGATCAGGAACACAGAGGACATCTTTGTTTTTCAAAGTGGAGGCCGCCAGGGGGCGCTGTGGGGCCTCAGTAAATTGGATGGGGGGAAAAAATCTAATCCCATGAATTTTTTTATCATAATTGTTGTTTTTGGTTTTTCAGTCTTATTTTTATTTTTATTTTTTATATAAAATATAAGTTTAAATAGAAATATTATTTTTGATATTCATTTACTAGTTGCTTTGCTTCTCAAACTAGCAGATTATGTGTTGCCCAGAAATAATCCAGATAAAATCACCTTCATGCAGGTTTGCTCTCATAAAATCAGAGTGAAACGACCAGCTTAAGAAGTTTCTGGACCTTAAAACATCTTTTAAATACCTAAACTAAGATGCTACACTTCTGAAAGTACTCGCGTTTAGTATTACTACTCTTGGTTTCTGTTCAGGTTTTTTATTGCCCTTAAAAGCCTCGACGGCACCAAGGGCGGCTCAACCTGGAGTCGGGTTCAGAGAGTATCATTTCCTCAAGTTGGTTGGAATAATGTTTTATCTTTAATGAATGAAATCATCACTTGAAAAGTGTGAATTTTTTATTTACTCTGGTCATCTTTATCCCAAATCAAAGAAGCTGTTAAGATTTCTGGGAAGAAATGTCTGACTGTAAGTGTGTGGGGGAGGTGTGAAACAGCAACAATAGCTTTCCAAGATGGCCGCCTTCACCCTGAGGCTTTTCCCGTCTAGAACAAAAGAAAGGATCATGTGGACAACAAGTTGCGCAGGCAGTGGATGTTTCCCAACAGCTGGTGCCGTCCTGGTTCATGAGAAGGTCAACCAAGTAAAACAAAGGAGGGCTGGTTGGCAAACAAACTGACCAGAACTGTTATGAACAAGAATATTATCACCCAGAGCAATAACCTTAAAGCTGCTGTATGTAAGTTTTATAAAGAATGTTTTTTTTACATTTGTTATGAGACAGTCAGTGAAAAAGTCAATCTTCTCCACCTCCTCCCTGAGCTACTATTACTGTCTGAAGAAATACACTGTTCCCGATCAAAAACAACCAATCAGAGCCAGGGGGCGGGTCGTAGCGCAACAGTCACTACCTATAATAATTTGAGGAAGACAGATCCCGTATAAGGTTATTACAGTGAACTAAACTAACAAAATAACGAAATTGACCAAAGTTGATGGAATCAATCTTGGAGAGGTTGTTACCCTGCCGACAAAGAATATTGTTTATTCTGAATTTGACTCCCTTGTGTCTGCCTTGACTTGCTGACTATCTCAAATCTCCTGGAGTTTATGCAAACAAGCTCATCTTTCCCATCTCCTCTCCTCTCCCTAAGTCATCTGAGGAATCAGATGATGACTGGACTGTCCAAGGACTTGCTCTTAGATAATACCACCTTGTCAGAGACTGTTGGGCTACAAATATATACTCCCTGACCTCACTGTCTTTGCCAGCTCATGTCTTTGTATTATTTGAATATTACTACATGTGCTTATTTTTCCTGATGTGCCATTTCCTCCCCTGTCTGTCTGTCTAGTTTATTATTAATCTTAGAAAATCTGGAGTACTCATTACTTTAGATCAATATTTAGCTAGTTCAGAGAAACTCCTTCTAGTTTATAAACTGTGGAGTACTTATTATCTTAGACACTCGACCCAGAACAGGAATCAAACCTATTAGTTAGAACATAAAAATCCAGAAGATGCTTCACTCAACCCAGAGTAGGAATTGGAACAAACGTCTTACCGATCAACATTTAAGACCATCTTAGCATCAAACACAGAGAACCAACATTTAGCTAATAAATTATAGTGTACTTATACTTACCTGCTTAACAACCCAGAACAGGAACATCTAGTTTTATACTTCACTTAAGCCAGAGCAGAAATTAGAACAAACTTAGATATCTAGAGAAACTAACTACTCATTACCTTAGATCAGCAGTTAGCATTATTTTTTATTTATTATTAGCTTATCCAGAGAAAATCCTATTGGTTTACAAATTGTGGAGTACTTTTGTCTTTTGCTTTTGTTATTTTGTTTTGTTATTTTCTTCTAACTCATCTAAAGGACTTTGAATTGCCTTATTGCTAAAAATGTAGTATATAAATAAAATGACATTACCTTAAAAACTAGCAACCACACTAAAATTAATTAAAGCTAACTGAACTGGACAAACAAAAACTCACAACAAAATAAAACTAAACAATAATAGAAAACTCATTATATATTATTGCAGATCAGGGATGTTTTTCCCAGAAAAAGGAGGAACAGCACGCTATGAGGCATAACGTTATGCTTGACCATGCGAATAGAAAATAAATCTGTTGGACTCCAGCTCTGTATGGTTACCAGCTGCTTAGCTAGCATGCAAACTCCTGATTGATCCAGAGTAAATGCATGGATAGCTGGAGTCGTCTGGCTGGAAGGGGAATCTTCAGCTTGTGTTGTCAGGAAACAGACAGACTCAGAGGGGTGCTCTGCTGCAGACAGAGCTCCATCAGAGGAGCGAAGGCCTGCATGGTGAGCAGCAGCTGTCCTCAGCTCTCCTCAGAAAACAGCGAACAAAGCTAGCAATAAGTTCATGCTGCATCAAGAATGTCCCATTTCACATCTTCCAGTACCCAAACAACCTGCCTCTACGCCTGACAGAGAGCAGATTTACATGGCTACTCTCCATCATATCATGGCTATGCTGAGTTGACACACCAGGGTCTCTGGAAGGTTAAATGTCCTGTACATAATAATAATCTATGGCTCTATTAATCTGTTTGTAAAGTTACACAGTAAAAAATTAAAAGCAATATTCTAGTTTATTTAGCTTGTTACAGACAAAATGCAGGAGTTAATTTTTCAAAGTCTTATTTTCATCATGTTACTTATACATTTATACATGTCAGCATTCCAAACTAAATATTTAATTCACAAGCTAAATATTTAGTATACAAACTAAATATTTAGTAGAAACCAGTGGAGTTTATATAGGTCCTTAAAACTCAGGGTTTTTTATATCCCACTTCCACTTATTAGCAAGCTAATTAGCATATCATTTAAATATTTAGCTTGGATCTCAATATTTAATTATGAGCTAAATATTTAGTTTGGAAATGAAATGTATAGTTTGGAAAATAAATATTTAATTGTGTGGCTAAATATTTAGTTTGTAGACTAAATGTTTTGTTTCAAAGCTAAATATTTAGCTCAGACTTAAATATTTAGCCTCTTAAATATTTTGTTTACAAACCTGTTTAGCTGTCAAATTAAATATTTATTTAGAAAGCTAAATATTTAGTTTGCTAATTAAATATTTAGTAGTCAGCGGTTTATAGTTTATTTATAGGTCTTCAAAACCCAGCTTTTATTTTGATATTCCACTTCTTCCTATTTGCAAGCTAATTTGTATTTTGACTATTTAGCTAGCAAGCTAAATATTTGGTTTGAAAATTAAATGTTTAGTTTGGTAAATAAATTTTACTTAGCAAAATAAACATTTTGTTTGGAGCTGAACATTTAGTTTGTAAATTAAATATTTTGCTTGTGAATTAAATATATAGTTGGAATCTCAGCCGTTTTTAAATGTAAGAATAACATGGAGAAAATATGACGTTGAAAACCAGGTTGTCGCGATGAGGAAGATTGCCGTCTACAAATCTTGACGGCTCTGCAAAGCAGACATCAGATCTCATGGAGGTGTCATCTTTCAAGCTTTTGTTGTTACAGGAAACCAATTAGAAAAAAATAGCTCTTCACAAGCTATTTTAGCAAAGCAGACACTCGCATTGCATCATGGTGCTATTAAACTGACCTCTGCCACCATCAGCTTCATGTGAAACATGTCTGTCTCTTTGATTTAACTGGCATCAAGTAAAAGAGTGGAATCATTCTGCAGGTTCCATGTTGTCATTAAAACAAAGTTTATTAAACTTTTATATGTCAAAATAGTTTTTAAAAGTGCTAATCTAGGAGGGTTTGTCACAAATCAGTATCATCATGGAAATAACTAATATTTTCATGACAGTTACCCCTAAGATTGCTTCTTAGGGTAACCAGGGGTGAAAGTAGTATATTCTTGGGGGTACTATGAAAAAAGTATATTATATACATATATACACAATTGTTTCTTTGTGTGCTTTGGAGTTTCTGTGCTGATTAATTCTTTTGCGAAGCAATAAAAGCTGGGTAGCTCTTGCATTGCTACAAAATGAAGCTGTATCTCCTTCAGCCCACTGGCTGCAATGTTGACACCTTGAGATGCCATGAGACTTAAATTCTGAACATCGTGGCATGGAGTGCATCCCAGTTTTCCATGTCTGGCATATAATCATTCATTTTAGCTTTTAAACTGGTTATATTGATCATGTGTCCAGACAGAGGGATAATCAGTAGCCCAGCATCATGACCTGTTTGTTCTGAAGATCTTGCAGCTTCATCTTCCTAACATGGCGCCTCCTCACCCTGACTCTCATACTGACAGGAGGAACCACAGAGCTCTGTTAGGTTAAAGCTCATCTTTTGAAGTTGGGATATTTTCCTCCAACAGGTTCCAGAGGAATCACCTCAAATCAGATGTTGGACTGGAATTTATTTCAATGTCATTTGTGAATGTTAGAGCCTCATTTTCAGCAGTGCAGCTATAATATCAACATCAATATTTCCACTAAATAAGAAGCAAAAAAAATTTGATAGAGGAAAAGCCTCTCAGAATCTGAGCTCAAAGCGAGATGCCAGAAAGAAATAAAACTGTTATTTTTAAATTAGACAATTTAATTTCACATAATAATCATGGTAGAAGCCATTTGTTTGTTAAATACTTAATGAAACATATTTACCGTGTTTGATGTTTGTTGTGAATGACGTACTCGCAGACGAACGAGATAATTAGTCCCAGTTTGTCGTTTATTAAATGTTCAGAAACTACAGCGGCTGTGATGCGCCACAGCAAAGGTAAACAAAGGTAAAATAACTGAACAGGTGATCAACTCAAAACCACTCGCACCTTTTTACTCTCCGTCTCTTTGTCGTTTAAGCACGTGTGGTGCAGCAGAGGCACATCTAAAAGTTGCAGGACAGAGGCCCTTGAGGACTGGAGTTTGACACCTCTGTCACTAGAGGACCCAAACTTGGGTCCTCTAGTGACAGACAGGTTTAATAAGCACTCTCATGAACACAGCGGTGGTTGATTAGTTAATTTTAAACTCCTGCTCTGCTAGTTATTTTGATAATGGAACCGAAACGCACAGATTTGCGCAACACCTTGTTGAAACAATAATTACTGAGATTATTATTTTTGTTGGGTCATTAATTTGAACACGTTTTGTTGACTTTTGTTGTTGTTGTTGTTGTTGTTGTTCTTTAATAAAGTTAGGAACGTTTTGATAAGCCAATCAGAGGAGGACGTGCTGGTCTCAGCCTCCTGGCGGCGTTCAGTTTGTCACCTAATGCCGAGATCCACTCAAAACCTTCCGCGATCCACGTATTGCAGCCTTGCTCTAGTAAAGCACGAAGAGTTCAGAAACAATTTGAAATGGGGAAAAATTTTATTTTTAATAAATGGAGAAAAAATATTTATTAACTGTCGTGTTTTGGATTGTTCTTGAAAAACTAATCAGTCACGGCTGCACAGTGAACCCACTGATTTTTTTTTACAGCAGACAACCGCTCCCCTCTTTTGCAGGTACTGCATACCCCCGCTAAATCTTTTAGGGGTACGCAGTACCCTACCGTACCCCTCTACTTTCACCCCTGGGGGTATCCCATAAGAAACAACCACAGGTTTGGTCCGGCTCTGCACAAACTAAACATCCAAGAATTGACAAACGTCCTGAGGAGAAATCTTCCTTCCAGAGCTTCTTCATCACCACCTCCTGAACTTTATTTTCTTCATCTGAGCAGCCAGAGTCATCATTATCCCCTCCAGAGCCGCCATCTTCATCTCTCGCTAACCTCAGAGTTGCCATAGACTATAGTGCTGACTACGTCATCTTCTGCCCTTTTCATCAGAAGCACAATCATCATCTTTTTCATTGTGTCCTAATGAACCTTCTTTGTCTCCACCTGTTTCCTCTTCACCAAAGCCTCCACTGTCTTCCTCTTCTGACTTATTCTTCTTTAGGAAATCCTCTCTTATTTTTTACCTCCACCCAAGTTGTAATCTTCTCCATCTTTAGGGCTCCTGTCATGCATTTCTCTAACGTTGGAATCATTATTAGGAATACCACCGCTGTTGCTGCTGGTTCGTTTCTAAAACTTTTTTTTTTCAAATTCAGTAATCCAGTAATCCTAAATAGTGTGTGCCTAAATGTAATCTGAATTCCACCAACTAATATCACATCCATTGCCACATATTCCTGTCAGTTCTCTTCTGGGGCGCTAGTCAATGATGCTAATTAGCTTTGTGGGATTGTTTGCTGTTGTTAAAATAGCTTCGTTATAGATAACGAAGCTGCTACCTCAATGTACTTCTTTGTGTTGGTTTTTCACATTAAATCCCAAATAATATTTATGTTTATGTTTATAGTTGCAATGTGACAAAATATGGACAAGTTCACAGGGTATGCATACTTTTGAAAACCACTGTAACTAAAATATACTGACATTAAAGATATTATATGATTAGTTTTCATGTTTATGAATATTTTATTAGCCACTCCATAATCCACCTGGTGGAGTTTATGCTAGTCCACAAAATGGTGATATAACAAAAGTTGGGAGAAAACTCCAGAGTCAGTTATTGTTTAACAATAATTGATTAAATTTTTTTGAAAATGGTTTTTCTGTTGTGTATTTATTACCCAATCAATGGATAATATCATCACAATACAATACTTTGAACTTTTAACCAAAGTATGAAAAAACTTAAATTACTACTGTAACAAATACAAAGTAAACAAAAAATAAGTAATGTTTAACTAGACATTAATAAAATCAGAATAGAGAAGCCATCATTGGAATAATGGAACACTTGAAGTTGGCAGGGACAACAGCTTGGCTCAGAGAGATGTTCAAGATGTCTGTAAGTCCTCTTCTCAGTCCTTAGCCAAACAGCCAGAGATTTTGTTGGGTCCTGCAGCATTGTGAGGCTTTGTTCTGGAGAGGGATTTCCTAACACTGGTGATTTCTGTGTTTTCAACTTCAAACCATCCAACAAAGTTGTTCAGACTATCCAGCAGAAAGATGTCAAACTTTGGGTGTTTTCACACCTGATAGTCCAGTAGACTCTTTTCAATCGAATTGCAACATTTGTTACATTTTCAGCTCCTGTGGAGGGTGCTCCTTACCCTGCACCCTTAGCCTTACCCTGTTTGTCACTGTGCTGTGACAAACAAAACTAGATCTTTAGAAAAACCCATTCCCCTCCAAGCCTGTGGTGGTGCTGCAACAAGAACCACCAATGAAGACACTGAGTGCAACTTCCTTGTTCATAAAATGTTAACAAAAATGGAGAGGTGACAGATTTTAGTAGTTGTAGGATTTCTTTTTCACCTTAGCATTAGACTTGCATGTTTGTTTTGATTGTACTTACCCGGAATGCCATGCTCTGTGGTCCACTTCCTGCTTTTAGAGCAGTCTCCAGTCTTGCTTGGTATTTACATAAACATTATAACCACACCAGAGTTCAGACAGATTAATGTGTCTAAGGAGATTAAGTTGCTAATTTATTTAGTTATGTTAGCTACTTAGGCTAACATAAGTTAGCCTAAGTAGCTAACTCAGTTAGCTAGGTAACTTAGGTTAGAGAGGTAGCTATCTTAGCTAACTTGGCATGGCCAGCCAGGCCAAGTTTATGAATATTTTTATTAGCCTTTCGGCCAAGGTAGCTAGGTTAGTCACATAGAGTTTGTAGGCAAATGCTAAAATTTTAATATTGTCAACAAAACTGTAAAATCTGTGAGGTAAATTTAGTTTGTCAAAGGGATCCAATCCACTTAAAAGCCTAATTTTGACACGTTCACTGGCCATTGTCCCTCTCAAGATAAATACAACAGTCCTTTGAATTTGTTCTTCATATTATTTTTCCACTGTATGTGTGCCTCTCTTTGGTATCCACCTATAAGCGACTACTTAGCAGAACTAACAGTAAACCCTAAAAAACCATAATGAAATGTGTTTTGGCATCTGTGCCCATTCTCCATTTGCAACCAGAACATAGATATGTTGGGCACACTAAATTTCCGAGATCCAACGTCTGATTGAATCAGATCCATATGATATATATAACTGCAACATGGGTTGATAATGATGTAGCTGATGAAAAATGCAAGCACCAAAATTAGAAAAACAGTTCAAGCTCCGCCCAGTCGTCAAGCCCCACCCCCTTTTATCTGTGTTTTATATTTTTTAACAAGAGTTTCTGTTGAAAAAACTTGTTTTCTATACTTGATAGATTTTTGAATTTTTTTTTTTTTTTTCAGATTTATGTTTTTAGTGATAACAGTTGGTTGTTCTCCACCCCCACTCCTCAGGGGGGCCGACTGAGCCCGCCTCCCTCCTCTCTCTCCCCGGCTGCCTCCGCCTCTTCTCTCTGGTTTGTCATCCGCACCAGTGTTGTAGCAGCCATTTTACCGTGGAGCGTCGACCCAGCCGCGACCGGAGGATGCCGAGACAGCGCCGTTAAAAGGTAATTACGCCCCTTCCTCCTCATCTGCGCCTCACATTTGTCTCTGTAACGGCTCCAGCTCGGTTACGCGACGGCCGGCGGCGCTGTGGGCAGGGGCTCGGCCGGCTGGAGGTCTGAAGCAGCCTGAAAAACTGCCTCAGACGGAGGGAAGATTTGCTGGGAGAGTGTTTGGCTACTGTAGCTCTCTGCTGGCAGTTTACTAGACCGGGTAAAAATGGCGACGTCTCTAAATAAACCTGTGAAAGTTGTAAAGGAGCTTCCTTTTTGCGGCTACATGGTTGTTGGACTGTAGGCTAAGCTGTGCTCCAGTAAACTGCGCAGAAGAGCGGCGTTTTTAAATGTATCCGCTTTCAAAGAGGGGGCGCTCCAGAGCAACTAATCGCGTAAAATTTGCGCACATATCGGCATGACTCAGTACTCAAAGCTACGACTGGTTTAATCGTAGTTTTTATGTGAAATCTGATGATTCCTTTGTTCTTTTAGCCTTGTAACCTGTAAATTTTCTTGGTTTTTGTAAGAATTCTCAGTTTTTAATATCGTATTTGCTTAACAGTCATGTTAGCATTTTAAAAATGTAAACAACTTAACTGGGTGGTAGTTTACAGTAGAATTATGGAGTGCTGTATAAATCCTTTGAATGCGGAATTTTAGGATTTGGAAATAGGAAGGATCACCTGAAAGGTCCCAAAACACCCAGAGGGAAGAATCCAAGATGGCTACAGCACATGTAACACAGCGTTAGCTGCGGTACTAACCTGTTAATTTGCATTTCTGGTCATTTGTTTCAGTAAATCAAACTAAGTACTGTACAACTTAAATTAAACATGTTGATGCGTTGTTTGAATGCACAAGACGCTGAGAAACAGTTTTTTTTATAAATCAGTCTACACTAAAGTCAAACACTATCCAACGAATCCCCAGGCTATCTGGTTGATGTGCATCCAGTAGTAAACATTGCAGTATTTATGTGAGTCAAAGCTAATTAAAGAGTTTTTAGCCAACTGGAATTACCAGATGTGTCCACACTGACTTTTTTTGTAGTAGCTCAGCCAAGTTTATTTGCATCTCACACAACCGTAATGGCCACATGAGACTTAGTTGGGTTCACTTGTTGATACTCACGTCACCCAGTCTTGAGGATCAGTCAGGATAGTCAACTTAGTGCTGGAGTGTAAAACGAAGACATTAAGCAGTGAAACCCATCACTTCCTGTTGTAAGTGGGTGGAGCTAAAGTGATGTCATGACTATTTGAATATACTGAGTGGTGGTCTGTGATTACACACAGGATCTCTGGTACAGATCCGGGCTTGTGTATGGAAGTTACTATTACACTTTTGTCTTTTGTGGTGAAAGATAATTTTTGCTCACATGCTTTGATGCAGAATTTTTTTTTGATAACTATTTATCCCCAATGCTTTAAGACCACAACAGGTAATTTTGAAGTCTGTGAGTCCAAAGCTCTATGAGGAGTTTACCCGGATACAAAGGGAATAAAATACACAAAATGGTAGATTTTGACCAAAATGGCCATCTTCCTGTTCGGTTTGGACCCTGGGTCCAAGAAACTTATTTTTTTTGTAGGTCTTGAGACACCACAAATGTGACGAATTGCAAAATGTGACGAAGCCCAAAGCTTGGCTCAGGGCTGATTGTTTTTATTTTTCTAGGGGTTGCTGTGGAGGAATTAGACTACTCCCATTAGATATTTGCATTAATACTTTATAGGTATTGGATAAATATTCATGTTCAGTTTGGTGCACATCAATTTATAAATATGGAAACTGGAGCCAAAACTCAGACAGACCTCAATCCATGTAACCCCCACCCCCAGTGAAAAGTGAAAGATGTTCACATTGACATCACCCAAAATGACATCACCCAAAATGCTAAAGGTCACAGAGTCTAGGATGCACTGATGAAAAGGAAAAAATAGGCATAGATATTGCAGCTGACATTTATTATTACCATTGCAGCATTTACCATGAACTCATTTCAAGCTTCTGATAAAAGCAGTAATTTCACCTGCCCAAGCAATATGTTACCCTTTTTTCAGACATAAAAGTTGATATCTTGTTTGCTCATGCTTGCATACCAAGACAGGATAAGAAAAGATTGACAGACTGTCCGTTTGCTTTCACACTGTCTGAACCAGAGTTAACTTGAAAGTTAACCAAGAAAGAACGGTTTGTAGGAGGACTGGTGTTTCCTTGCCTATAGATCAAGCTTTCACTTGTGCCAAAATTAAGTGATTTGTAAATTAATCTTAGTCTGTTTATGGTGGATAATACAGCTCTTGTGTTAAAACACCCCAAGAGACCATGCATGAGACTAAATACAATGCCTGACCACCCCCAAAAAGTTGCCACCACAAAAAAAGGCAACACATTCTAATATTTTGGTGGCCTTTAGCTTTGATTACGACATGCATTTGCTGTGGCATTGTTTATTGTTTTGATAAGACTCTGGAATGTTGCAAAATTTATTTCCATGCATGGTTACATTAATTTTTCACCAAGATCTTGCATTGATGATGGTAGAGTCTGACCGCTGAGCAAAGCCTTGTCCAGCGCATCCCAAAGATTCTCAAAGGGGTTAAGGTCTGGACTCTGTGGTGGCCAACCCATGTATGAAAATGATGTCTCATGCTCCCTGAACCACTCTCTCACAATTTGAGCCCAACAAATCTCGTCTTGGAATATGCCCGCGCCACCAGGGAAAAAAAAGCCCATTAATGGAATTACTTGGTCATTCTGGTAGTCAGCTGACCTCATTCTTTGAGCTCATACT
>NW_006800616.1:141688-168613 GCF_000485575.1 Poecilia formosa | reverse complement strand
CTGAGAGTTATAAGTTGATAAAATGACAAATTGATTATGTTTTATAATAAATTACAGAAATGAGATGACTGAAGATTTGAGATCGTGAGAAATGAAGCAGACTGTGTCGCAATTAGTACACTGGGCTGGGCGGGGGTGCTGGGAAAGCTCAAAAAGGGAAGTAAGTTACGAGAAATGACCAGATGGCCAGTAGAAAAAGGGAAGTACCGAAGAGAGTTGCTGCAATGAGTCATGAAGGAGATGATGGTTGGGAAAGGTTGGGGCTTCCACAGACTCATTGGGACGTTTCAGAAGTCACATAGACCTCTCCCATACACAACCATGGGCTGAGAGGGTTTAAAACCGGCAGACAAGGGAAGAGACTGTTCTTTGTCCGCGGCGCTGAAGAAGAGCCAACAAGAGGACGCAGATTGAAGACCAGCAGAGGATCGCACCGTGGGACCAAGGGGAAGTTGAGACTTCACGCCGCTAAGAAGGGACAAGATCCATCCACCCCCAGCCCTGGTTCCTGATTCGGCCAACACCTCTGCCTCAACCCAACGATCCCTATCCTACTGCAGCAGACTTGGAGAAAAGACAAAGGTCACGGATTGACGAAGATTCTGTGCGTTCGAAGGACAACGGACAGTTCTGCTTTGCTTCTATTCTGAAAGGGGACTTTGCCGCATCAGGACAGAGACTCTGACCAAGGACATCTAAAGATTTCTGCTGCCGAGATCAATTGCCATCTGGTGTGAGTTGAACTGCCCCCCAAGAGCCTCGCTTAGTTAAACTAGTGACACAGGATGGGGATAGAAATGAAAATAGGTTATAATTGATTTAAGTTGAATTTGTTGTTTTATTGTAAGTTTGTAATCTCTGAAAGTAAATCTGCTTGTCATTTACCCCTGCTAAAGCTTGCTTAATAAATTTCATACTAAAAATTCCAATGGAACTTGTGGACATTGAGATTGAGTCATTTTGATCATTGTAGTCTCCCCTGATTACAGTAAAATTAGCGTACATGATTCTAGAGATGTGGTGGCTTCGTACTTTCCTTTAGTGAGTGTGAAAATAATGACCCTGGGACTTAAGTCTAAGTCACTAAATCTAATCTAGCCGTAAACAAGTGCCGTTATTTTAGGAAAAGAGCTACCGTTAACAGGAGTGGTTGTTGAAGCTATGCAGCTGTGAGGGCTACTCAGCTGACTGTTTCTCAACTGAAAAGGGTCGTAACTTCTGGATTGTAGGTAGCTAGAGCTAGACGAGTCTTTTCCGTCACCAGTTTGAATAGAATATCTCCTGTAAACCGATTCTGGGGTAAGACCCGGGTTTCAGGGATTTTCTGGACCTGTTAGACAGAGAACTGGTCAGTAGTCAGTCGAATGAGTGGTGAGATAAGGGTGGGCCTGGCTATTGCGTAATAACAAACAGAGCCCAACGAATCTCGTCTAGGAATATACCCGCGCCACCAGAGAAAAAAAAGCCCATTAATGGAATTACTTGGTCATTCTGGTAGTCAGCTGACCTCATTCTTTGAGCTCATACTGTTGCTGAACCTAGACCTGACCAACTACAGCAACCCCAGATCATAGGAATGCTCCTATAGGCTGCTACAGCAGGCGCTAGGCATGATTGGTAATCACTTCACCTGCCTCTCTGATTCTGGTGTGTCAGCCTCTCCTGGGAAGGTCCTCCACTGGACCATGATGGTTCTCTGGAGTCCCAAAGCTTTAGAAGTGACTCTATCCTGTCCAGACTGATAGTTTGTCTTGTTGGTTGTCAGCCTACTTCATGTTGCCTGACAGGTTATAGTGTAGCTTCTTGACTGTACCGGTTCGGCAGTAATCAGGTCCAGTTTTCCAAATCAAATGTGGTTAATCAGAGTTGGTTTTTCTCTTGTTCATCAGTTAACAGGGTTTCCCTCAGTGGTCTGGAGGGCCACCAGGCTTTACATTTGCCCCAACCAGTGGTTGTTTATGTATCATATATTTTTTAAACACCAGTAACAATGATATAAAATCAGGAACTCTGTAATTACTTCCTGTCTTTACCTGTCTAGATGCAACAAGCCAACAAAAAGTCATTGCAGAGCGCAGAATCAGCCAGTCTAAAAGTTATCTAGTTGGTGCAATTCCTACTAGACACCATCGTTCACCAGTCACTGCAAGGAAATGCATTTAACATAAAGCGTTAAGAGTTTTTTACATGATATTCAGGAGACAAAGAAGCCGAAAAGTCAAGAATCACATCGGTGTGAGACAGGGACGATGGATTGCAGAAGCTCAGTGGGAATATTTTACTCTAATTCGGATTATAATCATAAAATAACAAAGGCCTCACTGCATCTCAACGCGAACTTTAAAGACTAAGTTATAGTCACGCTTTTAAAAGTTTGCATTGAGCCAAGCAAGAATTGAGGCCCATTATCGGGCCGTCATAGAGGGCGAGTTACAAAAAAATTTGGAGAGCATGCAAGGCCAGTAGCCAACAGCGGGGATAAGGTGTTGATATCAAACTGTCCTCGAAGAGTGCAGTTTGACATCACTAATCTTATGGCAAAGCTAAATGTAGCTGTAGCCTAGCGGGGAACGGAGGGAAATAAAGCCTGGGAGCCCACCAGGCTTATAATACACCATGGTCAACCCTGACGAGGCATCACTCGTCGATGTAGTGAGAAGTCACTGTCATGCATGTGATGTCCATGTGTCACATTATGCAGACTCTCTGATTGTGTTTTTGTTTTGTTGTCTGTCATATATGTGCACATAATGGGGGTAACAGCTTCATTAAGACATTTACTTTGTACCATAATGTAATTTGGCTTGAGCACTTGAAAGAGTTCCTTGAAGTTATGTTATTTGCACAACCGAGTCCGAGTGTAAATCTTTGCAAATAATTGCGATTGCCTCTGTTATCTTAATTCCTCACTGTGAGATTTGGCTGGTCAGTAAGTCCCTCTGTTTCTCTCGTTTTGCCCCAGAAGCAGGACTGTAATGTGCGAAAAATTTGGTCGTAAATGTGACCTGTTTTCTCAGCACCTGAAAAAAATTCCATCACACCAGTGCAACCAGTCCTTGGGAGGTAAAAAGTCTAAAATGTGGTCGTTATATGAACATTTCAACTCGAATGAGGTGTAATATCCTGTTCAGTCTTTGGCACTCATTGAGAGGATGTGGCCATTTATCTTCTTCTGTTGGTGTCCACAAGTAGTCCTCTCACAGAAATCACCATAATTAGTTAGAAGACCAACCATGTCTACTAGCCCCACTTGTTGCTGCAGTTGTCTGGCTGCTAAAGACTTGAGTTCCTGCTGAAAAGAAAAAAGGACTTTGCTGTTGCTACAGGCAGTTTGGTCAGTGATTTTGTCTCTGGCCATACAGACCTGAAAAATAGGTCTTTATGGCCATTTCCTTGTACACAAGACTCGAAGAAGAAGCTCCTGTAAAATGGTGAATGTCCTGTACTTGTTTATCAAGTCTCGAGGACTCCAAAGCACTTCATGCTACATTCAGTCATTCACCCTCTGATGAGGTGAGCTACCAACATAAGTTAACAGTTGTAAAAGATTATATTCTGTCATCTCCAGTTACATTTTCATCTGATTTGTCATGGAAATTTGAGTTTCCATCTGCTGGTTTGGAGCGAATCAACCAGGCTATGCAAAGCGTAATTTGGTTAGATGTTGATGCTATCCATAGCAGCAGAGGTTGCAAACTAGCATGTTGCTATCAGGCAAGTTGTAATTGTTCTGTCATGTCAGCTAGTATTGTTGATGCTGTCCAGAGCCATATATGAAGAAATGTAATTCTAACAGTGGAAACGGCTGTGTGAGGTAAAAGTTTGCTGTTTATTTGGTAAACCCGTTGCCATCTCGGCTCTCAAAGTGTGAAGTGCTTTGGATCACATCAGCTCTTTTTCAGAAAAGCCAAAAACCACCTCAAAGGAGCGTACAAAGATTTTGTGAAATTGAGGAGGTTGTTTCAAAATTTGCAGTTTCCATCAACTGTTTCTAATGCGATGCTTCAAAATGTGCATTAAAAACTGCTGATGTTTACAAAATTTTACAACTAGGTATCCACGAATGATCCTCAATGTAACGGCTTTTCTGCGCAGTTTCCGCTGAAGCTGGTGAACCTGGTGACCATAATAACTGTGTTCTCAAATCATCGTGTGAATCTTGAACAATGCATTCTTAAAAGTGGTGAGAAATTGCTTGGAAAATGAATAAAGGTGTACTCCAAGACTTGGTTCATGGTTCACTTGGTTTTGGTTTATAGTGCCTGTCTGTATGGTGCAGGTTTTCAGGCTTATGCTGACGATAGTCTTCTATGTAGCAGGTAGAAACGCGGTGGCTGTTTTTAACCCAACTGTGTCAGTATTTGGACTCTGGTTTGGAAAATTAGGTTAAATGTTAATTAACTGATCTCTGATTAAAAGTAAAGATTTTTATTATCAGTGGGGATGTAACCGAATGCTGCTTTGGCCTAATTAGAGAGCCTGTTTCATTCTGCATATATTTATCAAAAATTCAAGGATTTTTTTTTTTTCATATTCATGTAAAAACCGACTGATCCTGTTAGGTCAAATATTTTCAAAAATCCCAATCTGGAGTCCAGTTTATGGTTCTGTTTTAAACCGGTGACCTTGCTAATGCTTCACTCGCTTTTTTCCCTTATAGGTTCACAAACATGGCTGCTTCACCTCAAGGTCCCCTGGTCTGTCGGCCATTGGCGTTTGCCAATGAGGAGCGGAGGGCGGTTCACTCCTGGTCCCGCATCTCCTCAGCAGGACAAAATGTCCTGCTGGACGCTCTGAAGATCCTGAGCCCGATGTCTCGAGACCTTTCCTGCACAGAGGAACTGGTGACCTTCCTGCAGGAGCTCAGCGAGGAAGGCCACAGGCCCACCATTCTGCGCAGCAAGGACGTGTACTGCTACCGCTCCTGCACCAGCCTACCCATGACCGAGGAGATGCTCAAGTTGGTCAGCAAGAATGTGAGACCTGCCACCAAGAAGAGGAAGAGGAAGCCTCAGGTCAAGAAGCGGGAGGTCCATCCGTCCTGGAGCACCACCGAGAGGAGCAGCCCGAGGATCCAAGGGATTCGGCCTCCGGAGGTTCTGGTGGACCATCACACCGTTGTCTGCAGCAAGACACCAATTCAAACTGTAGAAATGTTAGAGGACGACGTGCAGCCGTGCCTCAGACTGACCAGCATCGAAGGCTTATCCGGCTTCCACACGGCCAGACTCCAGATCCAAACTGTCTGGGAGACTGAGACGCCCCCCGTCTCCTTCCCCTCGCCGCAGCTCCCTCCAACGCTATCAGGAATACCGTCTCAGCCTTCTCAGAACGGTGGCGGGGCGCCCACCAAAGCCGTGGCCTTGTTCAGCCAGAAGAGCCTGTCCTGTCCGATCCGGCTGGACGGCGCTCTCATCGGGGACTCCGCACCGTTCTTCTATGCCAACGGTCGGCCGGTCTCTCAGACGCACACAGACCTGACCAGCAACGGCTGGAGGGGCAACGGCCTCCACCAGGATGTTCCGGGGTCCAAGGGAATGACAGGCGCCACGCGGCAGAGAAACAGTTGGAAGGACAAGAAAAATTTAGGACGCAAAGTGATAAAAGTGGACGATTCGCGGTCTGTGGCGGAGGCCTGCAGGAAAGCGCAGAAGATCCTGCAGGTCAACCTTTCTCCTGTGATCCAGATCCAACCGCTCAACCACGCTCTGAGGGACTTCCGGTTCCAGAAGCAGTGAAAGCCCCGACCTAAACTCACTTTGTCCGTTAGCAGATCTTAGTGTTTCCCATCCGTCGACCTCCACTGGACCGGTCCGGACCGGTCCGTGGTTGTAGCGGACGTCGTACCTGCGGTTCTGCCGGGTCGTGTTGCAGATCCAGACAGAAGCGCCGTCTGTCGTCTCCACGCTGGTACATGTTCACTGTTCAGTCGACGCTACGCTAAATCTAACAGTCATCCAGCCGCTCTGCCGTAGATGAAGGTTAAAGGTCAATTTCTTCTCCTTTCAGAAGGTGTCGAGTTCAGACAGCTGTTGTGAAAATATTTAAGCAAATTAAAACGCATTTTGTTAGAAATGTAAGTATTTTTTACTTGTTTCTGCCGCTCTGCTCATTTCCCTGAAAGAAGGAAAATGGAGCTAATGTCTGGACAAAAGTATCTTTTTTTAATTTAATCGATTTTGACTAAAAGGGGGAAAATATTTAGTTTCTTTTTCTAATTTGCTTTTTTGTGTCTCTGGGACGATGAACAGTAAGAGTTTGGGCCCACAGAAACATTAATTAAATAAGTTATTCACAAAGTGTTCCTTTGGTTGGTGCATCAACAGACTGAGAAGTGAGTTCTTATATGTTGCGCAGGGAATATTTGATGTCTCTTAGTTACGGAACATAAAAAACTGCAAAAAAAAAAAGAAAACACACAAATCTGGTCTTCTAATGTTTTCATCAGATTTCAACAGGTCTCCTGTTATATCAACTGTTTTCTGATTATTAGTTTGTCGGTTTCAGATTAAGATTCAGAAAATTCTCCAAGTTTTGAGAAAAACATTTGTTCACAGTAATTTAACCTATAACCTCTTCACTCTATGATGCTGGTTTCTGGCCCATTAAATAAACCAGATTAATTATTAATTGTAAAATCGTGTTCTGGTTCTGGAAACAGTGTTTGGATCATTTTTCTTGGTTAAACTGGTTCGATCAACAGGTGCTAATTGTTGGTGGGATCGTTGGTGCTCCTCCAAGAATGTCAACGTTGGTTTCATTTCTATTTCAGATTGGTGCATTTAAGAGCAGTGACTTGTCGGCGCTGCTGCCCCCTGCAGGTTGGGATGAGCACGACAAGCCGCCGTCTGTGCTTTTCTAAGTGTTTATACTGTGAGGAACCAGCTGAATCCATTGTCATGTCATCTGTGACACCCGTGTGTATTTTCTGCTATTAAACCACAATTCACAAGACAAAAATCTTTTTTTTTCCCTCAGTGCTAAAAAAAAAAAGTAGCTTAGAGAAAAAAAGCTGAAACCTAAAATCTTCTAAGTTGCTTTTTCTGTTTGTTTTAAATTATTAAATGATCTTTGAAAGGTTCATAAAAGCAGCAGGTAAATAAAACTAGTTTGTAACATTTTAAGTGAAGCAACCAGCAATCAGTCATTGACTTAATGAAACTGGATAGCGATTGGTTGGAATAGCAGGTCCACTTCGGAAAAACATGAAGGTCCTTTCTATGAAGGCAGCGGTTTCCCTGTTTTAACCGAGACTGCATCAGTGTTGGGTGATCGCCTTTACAGACGTCCTTCTCTGTTCTGGTGAAGTTCGTGTGCCCCCAAATCCCAACCCCTCCGCAGTCTGTATGCAGTCATGTTCACCCCCTTTTCTAGACTGTTTCTGTTAGTCTCGTTTGTGCAACATTTGTATTATAATGTATTTCCTACATGATCTTTGAAAACATTTTTGTTCAATAAAAATGACTTGAAAACAATCTTTATCTTTTATTTTTAATATGGGATGATGACCTTGGTAGAGGTTCGCTAATTTGATTACCGTCTTACCAAATGGCGCCGGGAGAATGACTGAATGTAGCTCGAAGCTTTGGAGTCCTCTGGACCTGATAAAGTCTGATACACATCCGTGGGAAAATGTTCTTAGTGAGGCTTTGCACATCCGGAAATATCCGTCTATCTTTCCACTCAGTTTTTCTTTTCCAATGACGTCATAAATTACACAGGTGAGTATGTTTTGGCCAGTTTTCACTCCTCGCCGTTGTTTTTTCATTTTTAAGCAGTTTTGAGGCGATATCTTAAACTGCTGCTGTGCTGTTGCTAAATAACCAAACCGAGTGAATTGGTTAAAGTCACCAGCTGTGAGACGTTCAGCGGCTAAAGCCTTCTGCCTACATCTCCCAGAATGCTGTGCGGTTCTGGCTCGGATTTCAGTGAAATTATTTAATATTCTTTCAGAACTATTTTTAATTAGTAATCCATGATAGATATTATGGATTGAATGCCCAATCACACTGTTTGTTTTGTGTTTATGAATATTTCTTATTAGCCTTTCGGACCGATGTGAAATTGCAGTTTACGTCCCTTGTCGGTAAATTACGGAACTTCATACTCATGGCGGCGCTTACGGTAACCCGCAAAATGGCGACGACAACAGTTGGGAGAAAACGCCAGTCAGTTAATGTTCAATTCATTATCCAATCTCTGTAAACATAAGCACAATACTTTGGTTATTTATTTTTTGTCCAGAAATTTAAAAAGGTCAAAGTAAAAAAACCGAAACAATATTTAACTGATAAGTCATTTAAACTAGCAAACTCACTCTAAAAACTAAAAAATTAAATACAACCAAACAAGAAGGAAAAACCCAAAATTTTCTTCTGATCTTGGAGATGATCTGATCTCCAAGGTCTGATCTTGGAGCCATTTTGTCCTCCCTGAAACACCAGATCATTACCAACCAATCAGGAGGAAACACTGCTGCAGGATCATTTTGGTCTGTTGCTCCTGCAACAACCTCTGCACTGGTGGTAACCCGTCTCTGCTCCTCCACAGCAGAAAATTTTGATTCGGCTGTAATCATCTGCATGTGAGCTGGATCTACTGCTGGAGGAGATTTCAGGCTCTCAGAGCTTTGTCTGTGCTGATCGTGTTTAACAGATTAAATATTTATGCAGCAGATTATCTGTATCTAAATCAACGTGAACCAAAAAGATTTTTTCTTAAAAAACGATTTTCCTTCAGCTTTGGAGCATTTTGTGTTTGCACTAGAGATTAGAGGGCAGCTGCAGGTGATTACATCTCTAATTATTCAGTGGGCTTCATAGGTTTGAACAGATGCAGAAGCTCTGAAGAGACTTTAATCTATTGGAGGAGAAGCAGCCAAATGAAGGGTTTATTCCTAAAACCGTCATCTCCTGCTTGGAAAATCATCTGCTGGAATTTTAAATTCACCAAGACGTTATTTCTGATTCCAGGGTTTTATAGACGTTAACTGTGGCCATTCTTCCTCTGATCTGACATCCCAATCAGTTTGCGCCAGTCAGAATGAGGTCATCAACATGGCTGGAGCCCCAAAGCTATGCAACATCACACCAGGCTACACTTTGATAGATGCACTACACTGCGCAATCTCACGCTGCTCTGCGCCACTCCACCCCACGCTACGCAATCTCACGCTGCTCTGCGCCACCCCACTCATCAGGCTCTCTTGCTAAGCATAAGCAAATCCAACCTAGCTTTTGATTCTTCAAACTACACAGACAAAACATTTCCTCGTATCCGTTACATCATCACCAACACACCCAGTCTAGTTTTGAAGTGTTGAGTGTTTTAATTCCACATTATGAAAGGTAACAGAGGCATTATGGTGAAGTTAGGATGTCATCACACATAAAACCAGTTTTCTCTGTAGTTTGAAGGTAGAAGCTTAGATGATATTGGTCTTCATGGGAAAGATGTTTAAATTGCCAGGATTCCAGACCATCAGTAACATGGTTATAATGGTAGTGAATGGAGCCAGACTGGACTCGGCCTGGGTTTCTCTCTCCTACCTTCCAATCAAGAGAACAAATAATTACAAATTAAATCCAGACCAAGTTTCACAGAATCAGCCTTTAATCATACAGATGTAAGAGTCAGCAGCACACCACTAATCAACTTTATTTTCTTTCTAGGTCCAAAAGAACAGATCTGAGAGATGAACAGAACCAGAGAACCAGAGTGTTCTGGTTGCAGATTTAGAGAAAGTATTGATTTTAAGCTCCTTTTAATCAGAATCACATCAATTATAATAATGATAAATCTGGATCAATCAGCTTCCTGTAGCTGCTGGAGTCGCTTGTTGTCGGGTAGAAACCAAACTAATGCAAACATCTGGAAAACAATGTGAATGGGTTGCTTCCAGCAAGGCAGAACTGGTTTTACTGGTCCAAGTCCAGAATGTTTGGTGGTTCTGCTGGTTCTGCTGCTGCACTCACCTCCTGTGAGAAAGAAAGAGAGGTTCACCTGCGACCCAAACCAGTATGGTTCTGGTCCAGAATCGCCATATAAACAACATGTAATCACCATGTGGCCCGGTCCAGTCCATCTAGAACCTGGCGGACCAACTCACCTGGAATGGATCGGTGATGGCTCTGGAGCCGCTGTAGAGCGGGTTGGGGATGGAGAACAGCGTGGGCTGGGCCGGAGTATCCTCATCCTCATCCTCGTTCTGTCACAGAGAAACCGGGTCAGAACAGCTGAGTCGGAACCACCAGGTCCAAACTGACAGGTTGGAACCACCGGGTCGGAACAGCTAGGCTGGAACCAATGGGTCAAAACTGTCTGACTGGAACCACCAGGTCAGAGAAACGGGTTCAGAGTCCATCTAAAGGTTAGTCAGCTGGTTGAACCGGTCCAATTGATTCAGAACGTCTAGAATCATTCAGATGATCCAGAACCGTTCAAATGATCCAGAACCCTGCAGAGCCACTGGGAGGCTAGCTAAAAGCTGAGAGTCAGGAAGCTTGGACCCAGATGGGTCAGAACTTCCCCTCGGGTGTTACCTTGAAGTAGTGGAAGTTGAAGGCGTCCATCTTGTTTCTGAACAGGTAGAACCCCAGAGCCGCTAACGCACATGCCAGCAATGTAACCAAGATGGCTGCCACCCTGCCGCTGGAGTGGATGTGGCCTATGGAGCTGCTGTGGATCACCTGGAGGAAACAGGAACAACCTGGAATGTTAGAACTGATGTTCCTGGTTCTGGTCCAGTCAGAACCAGGAGATTTGGACCAGACTGGACCCGTTCTTTTAACACCAGTCAACCACAGATGAACTGTTGATTATAGATCTTCTGATTCTGGTTGGATCCATAATTAATGAAAAGATGCACAGCTGGAAACTAGGAAGAGACGGTTCTGGTTCCAGGTCCAAGATCCGGTGCCAGCTGGTTCCTGGTGTTGGAGCTCCTCTTCATCAACATGGAGAAGGTCGGACCCTCACTTCCTGTTTCCTGTTCCAAAAGTTCAGCCATCTGCTCTCTGCTGTAAAACCGCCCAGCAACCGCCAGCCAATCAGGAGAGGGGGTGCAGCTGCGCTGCCCCCTGGTGGCCAGATGTTTATTTTTCAGGAGGTTGAAGTCCATCTCCAGTTCTAACTAACAGTTAATAACTTCTTTCACTGAGATTTCATTTGGTCGGGTCAGGAAATTATTCTGGTGACGGTGCAGATCTGGGATCAGAACCGACCAACAGAACCCACTTCTGGACCTGCACCAGATGGTCAGCTGAATATAAATGTGCACCAGGGTCAAGGGTCAATGCGGGCCTCCAGAGTCTCAGCTGAAGGGGGAGGGGCATGACTCACCAGGGGGGCGGGGGCCGTCAGCGGCGCCTCCAGGACGTGGATGATCCCGTTGACAGCCGGAACGTCCCACTGCAGCAGCAGCCGCTGGTTCACCAGCTTACAGCTCTGAGAACCGGGAGAGGAGGAGGAGAGGGTATGAAGAGAGGAAGGAGTAGGAGGTGGGGGAGGAATGAAGAGGAGGAGGAGGGGAAGGAAGAGGAGAAAGGGAATAAAGAGGAAGGAAGTTATGTTCAGTTTTCCATATTATCAGTTTGTTCGTTTGTTTGATTTGATCCTCATTTCATCATTCAGTATAACTCTGTTGTCTTTCTGTCAGTAGTTAGCCTGTGTGTCAGGTAGTTAGCCTGTGTGTGGGGTAGTTAGCCTGCGAGTCGGGTAGTTAGCCTGTGTGTCGGGTAGTTAGCCTGTGTGTGGGGTAGTTAGCCTGCGAGTCGGGTAGTTAGCCTGCGAATCGGGTAGTTAGTCTGTGTGTGGGGTAGTTAGCCTGCGAGTCGGGTAGTTAGCCTGTGTGTCGGGTAGTTAGCCTGTGTGTCGGGTAGTTAGCCTGTGTAGTTTGTTGGATCATTTGGTTGTTGCTTTAATAAGTTATCAGACTGAACCAGAAATCAACTAGCCAGTGATTATTTCTCATTGTGTTTCTGCTGAGTTAATTCCTTCAGAACCAGACTGACACATTTCAGTCTGGTATTAGTAATAAATAACAAAGTATAATTATTAATAATTATATAAGCCAAACATTGACATGAATGTTGAGTCCCATCAGATAAATATTCACCCCTACAGATGCACCTTTGATTGGACAACTGGACTCCTGTCTTCCTAAACTGAACTCTGGTTATGATCAGAAACCCAGCCCTACATGCTTAATAGGACTGAGATCCTGGCTTTGACTAGGCCACTCTAGAACCTCTTGATGTTCTACTCTTGGTTTGGTGAAGCTGGTGATGAGTTTTCCTCTCCACTGTCGCCACGTGCATGCTCGTTATGAGGGATTGCTGGAAAGTCAATGACTTCCTTAGAAACTTTTTAAGCAGTTTGAATAAGGAACTAAACTTGAATATTTCAGGAAGTTGGATCAAATTATTTATTAGTAAGAAGCCTTGAGACAACATGTTGGGAAAATAAAAATAGGCCAGTTTCTCTCTTTTGTTGTCTTTACTGAGCATTTCTGCTGATTTCCCAATCGATGGAGGTTAAAGAGTAAACTTCCTTTTCTGTTGCAATCAGGAGGAAACCAGCTCTTCTCTGTTACAGAATGTCGTCATGAAATCTGAAGTTCAAACCGTGCTGTGATCTTAAATCATGATTTTAAAACAAACAGCTTAATTTAGTTTGACTGGTTCAGGATGGATATGAAAGGGAAAACATAAAGAACCAAAGTGGACTAAGATCAGAGCCCAGCGGGACGCCACAGAGGAGTGGAGCAGCTGAGAAACGATCCGGTGAAGTGTTTTAAAAATGGTTCTCATGTTTCAGACGGCCCAGCGGGACGATTAGCCGTTTTCATGGATCCACTGATTCTGGTTAATCACAGACGGTTCTGGTCTGCAGCCATGATGCAAAATAATTAAAGTAGAGCTGGAAAAATCAACGGAGTTTCTGTGTGACCCCGGATCCAATCCGGATCGAGAGAAACTGCAGGTTTCTCTGTTATATCAGGACACTGAATGGCACTATGCTTTCAGGCAAATAGTGACATTTTATAACATAATCAAGTAACTATGTTACCATCAGTTGTTTCAAAAATGCTGTATGTTATATATTTTGTAATTTAACATCTTTTCCCTTTAAAGGAAAAACTTGCTGAAGGTCAAACTCTTCTTCATCCTATCATGAAGCAGCTCTCAGGTTTTAAAAAACATTTTCTGACTGTTTTACTCTCCACCACTTCCTGTTGTAATAAGCTGAGCCTGAATCTGTTTCTGACTGCAGTCCGGCTGGAGAACCTGAATAAATCTCAGGTTTCTCCGTTTTCTCCAGTCGGGGTCTAGACCTGCTTCCTCATCGACTCCAGGGCCTCTGACATCGACCACAGATCAACCTTCACTCTCTTTGCTCCCCGTTCTTCTTCCTCATTAGCTGCAGTTTCCCTTCCTAAATCCCTGCCCTCTGATTGGTTGAATTCAGGGTTGCTTTTACTGTTCCTTTGGCTTCTCTCTGCTGATTGGTCACAAATATTCAGGTGAAAATCTGCTTCCTGTGAGTGAAATGTTCCTCATCAATCAGGAATCAAGTCGTTCTGACCAGGTTTGGGTTTGTTTTGTGCATCGGTTGCTGCTGTGCGTCCTCACCTCGTTGTTGCCGTAGGTAACGGTCAGATTGAACCCGAGCCGCGATGCAATGCGTTCCTGGTGCTTCAGATCCTTAAATGGTCGTCTGCTGTGATTGGCTGAGGTGTGGTATTCCAAATCTCTCCCAGAAAGAGTCTAAAAAGACCAAACAGAACAAAAAGCGGCTCGGTTTCATTAAGCATGCTGGTTCTGAACGGGTCCAGAACCAGCAGTGTAGGCTAACCAGGCGTCCTGGTCCAGTATTTTGGGTCGAGTTT
This sequence comes from Poecilia formosa, assembly GCF_000485575.1. NCBI lineage: Eukaryota > Metazoa > Chordata > Actinopteri > Cyprinodontiformes > Poeciliidae > Poecilia > Poecilia formosa. The sequence continues at coordinate 154,725 of NW_006800616.1, read as the reverse complement.
CTGCCATGTTTCCGCAATAGTCTTTACAGGCAATAAAGAAAACTGTGCTAAAAACAAGAAGTGTAAGAAAAAAATGATGAAATTTAAAGAAAATAAATGTCTGAAACAATGAAAATGAGATTTTTTTTTAATGAGGTTTTCAGTCCTCATTTAAAGAAACTGAGTTTTTAAGGTTTTCAGGGAGTTTTGTTTCAGAGCTGAGGAGCAGAGAAACAAAATGCTGGACAACCAAGCAGGAAGTCAATTTCATTCAGCACCTTTACCAGCCCAAACCAGACTGGGAACCGTCAGCAGACTGGTTTGGCTGGTTTTAATCACGAAGTAGTGAATTTGTTGCTAAGCTATCTCTTAGTGATGGCTCAGAATCTTTTCACTAAGGTTGAACATTAATTTAGAAGAAGCTGTAAGAGCAGGTGTTGCAGCTCACCTGGTTCTGAGTGAATCCAGAGTTGTGGGGAACAAACAGCGTGACGTCAGACTTCCTGTGAGCCAAATCGTCGAGGAGCTGCCGGCCCTCAGAGGACGAGCCGCCGTAGTCCAGCAGCAGCTACAAAAAACCATTTACTCAGAACCCAGAACATCCTCAAACAAAGACTGCAGGCTCTGCAGGCAGTTAGCAGGCTAAGTATTTCATTAGCAGGATAAACATTTAGCTCGCTAACTCAATGTTTAGCTTTTGACCTAAATACTTAGCTAAATATTTAGCTCACTAATTAAATATTTCGTAAAAAACTAACATTTATAAATAAATGAGTAACAGTGGAAATATGACTTAGAAAAATTAACTCTCATTTATTCCTCTGATGAAAAACCCAAATTAATGCTAATGACATGTTGCAACGTGACGTCACGCTCACAAGATCCCCAAAAAGCTGCAGACTGACGATGATTAGATGGTTTCAGCTGTCGAGCTGACATAACGCGCTTAATATTAAAGGTACGTCTGATATACAAAAGAAAAAGGGAGGCTGTGCTCTGCTGCCAATTGTCAACATTACGACAAGGTCAGGAAAAAGATTTCATTAAGAAAAAAGTGTTTCGGGTCAGTTAAAAAATAAAAGGCGACCCACACACCGACTGACAGATAATCAGTAGAGCAGATGTTTCAATCAACCACTGCTGTGGTCAGACGATCATTTATTAATAATCGCTAAATAAACATCAAGCCTGAAAACATAAAACTGTAACGGACTGAATGTTCTGTTCTTGGTGTGGGAAACGTTTGAGTGTTTTTTGGTGTTGAGTGCTAATAGTGGAACTGTTGTCAGTCAGTTGCTATAGTAACGTGCATAGCAAAGCCGACATAGAGAGCGAGGAAAAGGAGGAATATGAGTTGGAGTTATTATTCAACAGTTTTTCAGCAGTATTTTCCCTCTGCTGTGGCGCGCTGCACTAAATTAATAATAGGTACATCTCCAGGTTTCATTTTATTAAGGGAACTGTTCCACCTTGCAGCTACGGATGGCTAGTGAAAAAAATCGTCTTTGTGCTCTCCAGCGCTGTGCGCATGTGAGAAATTTCCGGATGTGAACAGTAACATGCAACAAGTCTATAAAAGTTTGATTGTGTAACTCATAAACATCCACCACAAAGTCCTGCTTTAATCAGGATTTTAAAGTTACTTCAAACAGCAAAGAAATGTTTTAATCACGCTGCTGTCAGATTAAAATCTTGTAACTTTTCCCCTCAGAACCGGTCAGGCTGGGCAGAGTTTGGTGGATCTTAATGTTGGACCTGCGGCCGTAGCCTGGCAGGCAGCAGCCATGCAGACTCACCTGGTAGAAGATGGAGAAGTTGCTGGTTGCTGCCAGGACGCTGGTCAGGACCCCGTTGCAGAAGTCCCCGTCTCCAACGTAGCCGTCCGGACACGAGCAGGACACCTCTGCACGGAGACATGGACACCGCCATCAGGAGCTGCACTTCACAGCTGGAAGCTGCTTCTGATTGGACAGCAGCTGCCTTTCCATTAAAACATTTTCTTAAAACTTTGACTATATTCTGCTGATGTCAAAAAAGAAAACACAATTTCACAGTTGAGGTGTTTTCAATAAATAAATGTAATTAAATTCACGTGAATAAGTTTGTTCAAGTCATTGAAAATCATGATGTACACAGTTATGAGATAATATTCACAATCGAGTCATTGCGCTCATTATCAGCCAGTCAGAGGAGAGGTCAGCGTTGGAGCAACAAGCAACGAGCGGCTACGTATGCAGTGCTTTGGGGAAACACTCTCATGCAGAAAAGGACAGCGGCTGATTTTTAGACCTTTGCTGAGGTAGATAAAATCGGATCAGCTTCATTGATCTCCCAAAGGTAAGGAAATCGTTTCACCGCTAGTTTTCATTGCATTTCTGCAAAATACATCTGATTCGATTCAGGTGAAAAACCACCTCGTCGCAGCACTTAAGCTTTTTATCGCAAGTCTTTTTGAAATTTGTGTGTTTCCATTAAGCAAATTAATTTTTGTAATTCCAATTTGTGCAGTAATATGGTTAATGGACACGCTGTTCATTTCTGAACAGAAATTGCAGGTAGTTTGTCTGCCACAGTACCTCTGAGCCGGTAGCAGTAGGCGTCGTACTCGCTGCTCTGGTCCACCGGGTCTCTGTACATCACCAGGCCCACGTGGTTGTCGCCACATTTGTCTGAGGGGAAGCGGGTCGGGTAGCCCACCCTGCCTCCTGCTATCCAGCCGGCGACACACAGATGCATCCCGAGCTGCAGAGACCCGACAGGAAGGTTAGGCTGCCAAACGTTACGCCCAGAGGAAAACAGAAACCCAACGGCTGCTTCAGCTCACAGCACCTTCTTTACCTGTAATCGATTATTCTGACGATTAATCAGATAAAACTGGCTTCTTTCCTAAGATCACTTTCCTCCATGAACTCTGGAGAAACTCCCAGTCCTAGTCGGAAGCCAGAAGCTTTCGGTTCAGGTTTGTTTACCTGCTGAGCGTACCCCAGCTGCTGAAACGTGGCTAGCGTGGCGTCCTCAGCCTGGCAGGAGGCATCTGCCTGGCTGAAGTTCATCTTGTACTTTCCCTTTGGAGAGCGCAGGTGGAAGACTCCGGCTGTGTTGGCTGAGGAACAACCGAAGGTTAAATTCACCCTGAGAGCAGATAAACTGGAGGCTGCACAGGGGATACGGCCTCTAACGAGCTCCAGGCTTAACAAGCTCAGCAATCAATCTACTGTCACCATGGTTACAGGGATGCTGTGAAGGCCAGCCGCTGTGGATTCAGTGGTTACCATGGAGACATCGATGGCTGCTGCTTTAATACTGCTGCTGGTGGCTCACAACTTTAAATAAGTTGCTATGGAAACTTGTATAAAAAAAAGATATTACAGCAGCGTCACCATGGTAACAGCTTTTGCCAAAATGTGCAGTGGCATTCTTAGAATGAGTACCATATTTTCCGCACTATAAGGCGCACCTAAAAACCTTCAATTTCCTCAAAAGCCAACAGTGTGCCTTATATATGGACCAATATTGAGCCACAACAGGTCTAGCAACTACGGTAAGCAGCCGCCGACTTCATTTTCGCCCGTAGAAGAAGAAGCGCGCGATGCATGCTGGGATAGTTGTCAGAACGCTGGTTTGTTAATAAAGTTTGACTGACCTATCTACCAACCGACCGTCTATAATCAGGTCGCCTGCAGGTCATTTAGCACCACGTTCTCCACCAACATGCTGTGGGCGAACGGAGAAGGGTGACCATCGTCGGGCCACGCCCCGGCCCAGTCGAGGAAGGTTCTCCTCGCCAACCGGAGTCGGACTGTTTCGTTGACATTCTTTATGTCCACAAAGTGGCTTTAGACATTCATCCGGGGTGCTTCGGCTAGAGTTACCAAGGGACCAGCCCTTATACATTTAAAGCCGGGGGGGGGAGGGGGGAGAGACGGAGACTGCGGCGGCAGCGTATCGGGTGGTCTGTGTTACCCAGAAAGCAGTTGGGCACAATATCGCAACACCAACACCATGAGTGAAACAATGACTGGGGAAGCCTACTATATAATGTACTCGGGGACCACTTCTTTATTATTACACATCCACATTTGTAGAGTACGGAACAAATCGCGTCCCGTATCGGTTCAATATGAGACGAATGGCAACCCTAACTGAAGCGTCTATTCTATGTGCCTTATATATGAAAAAGGTTTTAAAATGGACCATTCATTGAAAGTGCGCCTTATAATCCGGTGCGTCTTATAGTGCGGAAAATACGGTACTACTTATTTATTGCCAAGGCAACATCAGCAGTTTAGTGTTTCAACAGCTTTCAGGAATGTTCGGGAACTGTCGGCTCCCTCTACAGATCGGTTATAGGAACTACATCAAACAGCTAAGCTAGCTGAGCGGCGGGACAGATGAGCTAAAGCTGCTGATGGTAGCTAAAGCTGCTGCTAGCTAGCGCTACTGTTCAATCAATCATTCAATCAAATTTTATTTGCATAGCACATTTCAGCAGTAAGGCATTTCAAAGTGCTTTACATCGTAACAAACACAAAAACACAAAGTCATGCAACAGAATCAACAATGAAAACATTACATTACTGTTGTTAGCTGAGCGGTGAGTCAGATGTGCTACAGCTGCTTTGGCTGTAGCTGTAAGGAAACTGGGAACCATCAGACACAAACCAAAGACAGGAAACTGATGCGTTACCATGGTAATGGAGGTCCTTGCAAGTGGCCACTGGGTCGCAGCCTCCGTTTTCCTCCAGGCAGCGGTCAACAGGGGGCGTCACCTTCTCCAGGCACTGGACTCCATTACCCACGTACCCTGGCAGGCACTCACACTCGCGCTCGTTCTGAGGGATGAAATCACAATGGAGTCGAGATCTGACCCTTATTTAGCAAACTGACATCTTGTTCACGAGCGCAGGGTGCGACTTTAGACCAGAGATGCACCGATCCACTTATTTCCCTTTTGATGCCAATACAATAGGTTTAATATCGGCAGATATCGATCTGATTCAGAAAAACTATTCTGAATTAACTTCAAACATTTCTTTTTTTCAAACACAGACATAAATGTACTGAATTACAAATTTATTTTATAAGTCTGGACCAGAACAGCACATTTAATCCACCAACAGCTTCACAAGCTGGTCAAACATGTAAAAATAACTTTAATTTGTTCTGTCAGTGTAATTAGCAGAATAACATCCAATATAAAATAAATAACAAAGAAACTGACAAAAACAAACAGGTTGACTTTCTTGGTCACCTTCCTAAATTAAGGACCTGGGTTATTTTTTGCCAAAAGATAATTTAGGGTAAAAAAAGAAAAATCACTTTTGATAAAAAATGACTTAGACCATTATTTTAGGAAAGTGGTGATATGTAAAAAAAATAATCCTAAAAAAAACCTTCTTTCAAATGGTTCAGAAAGTGCAATTAGGAATTCTAAATATAAAGTAAAATAAATAATAAAAAATCATGATGTCACAAATTGTAGGATTAGAGTGAATAGATCAAAATAACTGGCATCAGTCCTTTTTTCCAGTATTGTGGTAGATACAGGTATTGATATTGGATCGGTGAGTCTCCATGGTTGTTTGAGAACGAGGAGCTTTTGGATCAGCTGGGTGAATTTTCGGGTTTTATTTAAACTATTCCTTCATTAAAAAATTATGTACAAAACATTTAATTTTAAGCCGTTTTCTGCCGACGACTCGATGAAAACTCACCGGGCCGGTGAACTTGCAGGAAGCGAAGTCACTGCAACCGCCGTTCTGCTGCTCAACACATCTGGAGACAGAAACAGCCGCTGGAGGCAACGTCATGGCAGGAGCTAACGGCGTGAATCTGGCAGCTCACCTGTTGATTGGCTGGCAGGAGAAGCCGTCTCCTTGGTAACCGCTGCGGCAGGTGCAGTTTACGATGAGCCCTGTCTGGGTGCAGTCTGCGTTGACGCCACAGCCGCCGTTGTATTCAGCGCAGAGGTTGGGAGCTGCAGCAGCACAGAGGAAACGTCACCTGATTGGCTCCCAGCTGGGACACCCCCCGCCCCTCTTCCTCCTCCAGGTATGGACGCCAGTGACTCAAATGATCCCGTAGTTAAGTTTTGTTTGCTTGTGACTTTTTATCTAATTCAGTTATTTTTAATTCATTTTTAGAGTGTTTTTTTCTGCTTTTTATTAGTTAAATATTTTTTAGTTTTGATTATTTATAGTAGCAGTTTTAGTTTTTTCATACTTTAGTTAATTTTTCGGCGCAGAATTCAAAAAGGTCAAAGTATTGTATTTTGATTATATATACGTAATGTGATGTGACCTTTCCTGTTTTATCCCGTTTTCTCTCCATGCCGTTGTTATTTTTAAACAGTTGTGAGGCTGAAACCTTAAACTGCTGCTGCCTGCGCCAGTTACTCAACAGCTTGTTGCCAGGTAACCAAAGAATGAATGAGTTGCCAGGTAACCAAAGAGTGAGTGAGTTGCTAGGTAACCAAAGCGTGAGTGAGTTGCTAGGGAACCAAAGCGTGAGTGAGTTGATTCCAACTGTGCTTAGCTGGCATGAGAGGTTGAGTGGCTAAAGTCTTTTTTCTGCCTACATTTCCCAGAATGCTGTTCGGTTCTGGATTGGAGTTCAGTGAATAGTCTATATATTGATTATTCAGGTGTATTATCTATTTATGTTGCTCTTGCATGTATCGTGATATATACTGTTATTGATTTATTCTCCAGCCCTACATGGCACCATGCGGATTCTCTCCTCAGCTTGTTGAATATTAAATAAACCGAATGGAAATTAAACACAATTGAAAATGTCATTATTTATAAACAGTATATTTTTTGAGAGAATGATGGACAACTAGCAGACTTTCTTGACTTCCCAGTCTTAAAATTGGGCCTCTGTCTCTTTAAAAACTCCTGCTCTTTCTGAAGCTCCGCCTCTAGGAAGTCATAATGTTGCTCCTCTATTAATTTATACAAGCACCAAGAAGTAGCTCGCATAATGAGCTCAGGTGATGCGCAGATTCAACAGGCGTTTGCTAATATCTGCAGGATAGTTCATAGGGAAGGGCTCTGTGGGCGGAAACTCAGGAACTTGGAAACTGCAGCTCAGAGGTGGAGCTGCCATCCCTCCAGGTGTTTTTCACAGCTGAATGGTTGTTATGGAGATTAAAGGATTTCTCAAACATGCATGAAAGAATCAAGGCAACACTCCAGGTATGTTTTTGATGAGGCAGTAACAATACAATTTGATTTTGCATAACACTGCGCCTTTAATGAGGTGCTCAGCCGATTCAGTTGAGTTCACAACTCTACAGCTGCTAAAGCATGCGGCGATAGTGGAAAGGAACAGGAAGAAACCTCCAGCAGAACCAGAACCAACCGTCTCCCTCCTACAGGTATCTGCTTTATTATTTGTGGATGCTAAAGAACGGCTGGGTGCAGCTTGTTTCAGATTAGATTGTCACTCTGCATTGGCTTTGTCTGTTGCCATGGTTACTGTTGGTTTTCAACCACATCCATCACAGCACACACACTAACTGATGAGGAACTTTTTCTTCTTCATGACGTACAATATAATTAATAAACAGCAGAGCGTATATTACATTCTCCTCGACTTTAAACACCATCAACCTCTAACTGTCATGTTATTTACCTACAACCATCATGGCTGACTCAGTAATCTCTGAGATATCGGGACAGGAAGCAGGTGGTTGATTAGTGGCGGCGTGAGGAGAGGAAGCTGATCAACAAGCTGAAATAAACAGGAAGCCAAGGAGAGAACACTGAACTAAATTTAAATGCAAACTAAAATGACTCCAACAAAACATGACTTCAGTTGTTTCATGTCGCTTTGTGAGGAAGGAGGTTCTGTTCCTGCAAACGAGGCGGGTCGTTTATCAGAACCTGAGCCGGGTCAGGCTGGTACCCAGACATGTTACTCACGTTGAACCGGACTGCAGTCCGTCCCGTTGCCCTCAAACCCGGGTTCACACTCACACCGGTCTCCATACAGGCAGCGGGCCCGGGCGTGGCACCGCGAACACGGCCCGCCTGCAAACAGCCGCTCATCAGTTCAACTTCTTCAACACGTTCAAGACCACAAACATTTATGACTTAATGTTAATTCATGCATTTTAGATCACAGCGCCCCTTTAAATAAAGCTGATTTGATGAAGTTCTGTCTCTTTCTGATGTCCCACTTCTTCTCCAGTCAAGTTAAAGGGGTGCAGAACATTTCAGCAGCAGGCAGTTCATAGGGATTTACAGCACAGAATTAACACAATAGTAAACATTACAGATTCAGACTGAATTTTTCACCGCTTTCATTCAAGTTAAGTCTGCAGCTGGACATCGGAAAAACAACCAGAAAAACATCTAGAAAGTAACAAATCCAGACTCTGGATCGTCTCCGGGAACGACGGCTCACCTTTAGGATCAGAGAGCGCGTACTGGCAGCGATCTCCTGCCCAGGTCAGAGGGCAGATACACCCACCGCTGCCGGCCACGCCGTCCATGCAGCGCCCGTTGACGCACCTGCAGGCTGGGAAACACACACACTAACACTGATCACACTGATCCAACACACACACACGCACGCACACACACACACACACACACACACACCTGCAGGTAGGGAAACACACACACACACTGATCACATTGATCCAACACACACACACACACACACACACACACACACACACACACAGGTAGGGAAACACACACACACACACTGATCACATTGATCCAACACACACACACAAACACACCTACAGGCTGCAGCCAGAAAGCATGCAGTAGATCTATAGAACTACAGTCTATAGTACAGCAATGCATTCTGGGTACTAAACAAACATCATGGGTGGAGAACATCACTACTATCCGTTTTGGGTTTGTTGTTACACAAGAATATTCTGGAAGAATATGACAAACTTTTTTCATCAAAATAAAAGGAAAACGTCTTTAACAAATTAGACTGTTTTATTTGAAATGGAAAACGAGACATTAATAATAAATAACTTTTATATGTTAACTTTTTTATTTATGGTAAATATTACCCAGACTTTCTTATCTGCAGTTATATTTAGTTCTCAAGTTTAAACACCAGTTAAATTAAAGTTCAGTTTATTTATATAGCACTAATTCACAATAAATGTCTATAAACAAGCAAAAGAAAACTGATCATTTCAATTCAATCACACATACATTCTAATTGATCTTAATTTTAAAACAATATGCTCAATTAATGTCTCAAAGTACACTGCTCAAAAAAATAAAGGGAACACTGAAATAACACATCCTAGATCTGAATGAATGAAATATTCTCATTGAATACTTTGTTCTGTACAAAGTTGAATGTGCTGACAACAAAATCACACAAAAATCATCAATGGAAATCAAATTTATTAACCAATGGAGGCCTGGATTTGGAGCCACACACAAAATTAAAGTGAAATGTTCCCTTTATTTTTTTGAGCAGTATAGATTAAAAAGTCCTTTCTAAGGAAACCCAGCGGTCTGAATCTGCCCTTAAAGAATATACCCCATAATAATTTAATAACCATGTCCTAAAACACCGCTAAATGTTGTATGTTTGTGATTTATTTTGTTACTGTATGGTTCTTGTTTGATATAAAGTTATTGGGAAAAAAGAAAGAGAGGAAACAGAATGGCTTCACTGCTGTCAAAATAAGAGCATGAATATAAACATCTAATTACCTGAAGATAACCAAAACTTTAACACAAATGTTAAACTTTCTTCAGCTGAAAGTTCACAAAACAAGTTAATTTAGAGGAAGCTAAGTGCGCTAAGTGTTTTCATAGTTAGCAAAAGCGCCAAACGAACAATTAGCGCTGCTACTAGCGCATTAACAGGATGTGGGAGTTACCAGAGAAACCGATGACTCCCCATTCATTAGGTGATTCCTTCACATTGAGGTGAAGCTCTTCGGTTTGGAGCGTGTTGCTTGTTTCTGGCGTACCTGTGCAGTTTTCACCGTAGTAACCGGATTGACAACCTTCACAGGCGTTTCCTGTGAATCCTTGTTGGCATTTACAGGTTCCTGAACCTGAAATGCCGTCGTTGCAGTCTCCATTGCCACTGCACGGGTTTTCAACTCCGCCTGCACACACTGGAATGGAAATATTTAAAAAGATAATATTTTAAAATGTTCCTGGGGAAATTACACCCGCGGATGGGGTCTCCCTTACCCTGACAGTCTCTGCCGTAGTGGTTCTTGCAGCACTTCTGGGTCCAGGAAGGAAACAGGCAAACTCTCTTGCAGCCCCTTCTGCTGTAGCTATCGTCCAGGTCGTAAATAAGCCGGCTGTGATACCTGGAGCGATACCGGAAACACTGCGTCTTCTTCCCCTGTAAGAGTACAATGAAAGAGGCGAGTCTGTGTAGAGTTCAAGCAATGATGCGTGAGCTGGAAAGTTGGTTCTCACCGTGTCTACATGCCTGCGGGAGCAGGGTGGGGGGAACAAACAGTTCCCACAGCGGCCCTGGAACATGTAAAAATAAAGATTATTGGCATCCAGAGGCGGCGCGGCCGTCAGGCATACCGGGCATTTTCCCGGTGGGGCGACGGTCCCGATGCTTCTTGTGTTGAAGATGCAGCATTCACACTGTTCATATCCTCCATTTATTCAATTTACTTCCATACATTTTTTGAACTTCATCACCTTCTGCAATTTTCCTGCTTCTCCTGCTCTTTACGGCTATGTCTTTTGGTATTAATATCTTCTTTAATTTATTAAATAATAAGCTTTTTATTATCATTTTCGGCCCATTAAAATGAATGGAAAATCGAAAAAATTCTGCAAAAACTGCTTTCTTTCCTTAGCAAACTACCTTCACAAACTTTCAGCTAGAAAAGCCATTCAAAGTTTAAGCAGGTCACAAGGCATTAGGCAATCTTCAAGGGATTAAGTTTATTTGATACCTGCTGTTTTTTCGGAAACACGTTATTTGATGATGCATAAGACTGACATAACCCTGTCATAAGACTGACATGACACTGTCATAAGACTGACATAACACTGTCATAAGACTGACATAACCCTGTCATGAAGATGAAGGAGTTTTCAAGAATGTTTACACCTGTTGTCATGAAGTGTCATTTGGTAAATAACGGCACTTTTAATGACTATTTTAATGGACTTTTAATATAAGTTTTAATGAAACTTTGCATTAAAATGACACTTCATGCCAACTGTCGTAAACATTAATGAAGACTCCATCTTCATCACAGGTCAAATAAAGTGTTACCATTTTTTATTAAATCAAAATTTAAGTTTTATGAAATTTTTTCAGGTTTTAATTTTTTAAAGGTTTTGTCGGCTCTTGTGGCCTTTATTTGGCAGCTGTCAGACAGAAAGCAGCTTGTGAGAGGGGGAAGACATGTAGCAAAGGTCATAGGGCCAGGATGACCTTTGCCTTAAGTCATAAACATAGGTTTATGTTTTGACAATGTAATCCAGTGGTTGAATTCTTCAGCTTTTAGAGTGTGCACTCCAAGAGATGAAATAATCCTCTTACTTGCTAAGTTTTGGTCTTCCTACATGTATTATACACCAAAACGGTTTCTCATTTCTTAATCTGAAGCAATGAGAAGTCAAAATAGTGGAATATATTGTGCCAACAAAGAAACATCAGAGCAGGACAGTTTTACTCTGATGTTTTTATGAAGTCATATCTTTAACACGCTGCAACATAAAAACATAAATCTTGTGCCAATTCATCTTCAGACCTTCCTGACTCTTGCTATTTAAGAATTTTTTCACACCTGGTAGCGCTTTGCCATGAATTTGATCTGCCAAATTGGTTGTCAATGTTTATACCAGTTTTGCTCTAAGAACTGGGTCCAATAATGAGTTCAGCAGCTCCACCAGGTGTTTGCTAATTGCTGCTTGCTAGTCTGAAGGAGCTGAGTGGGGGAGGAGCTGTGCCTCAAAGGGGGAGCTTGGTCCACCCAGGTGTTTTGCAGCTGCATGGTTGCCATGGAGATGAAATGATTTCTCAAACATGCATAGAAGAATCAAAGCAACACTCCAGGAAGGATTTTGATGAGAGAATAACAATAATATTCCCTCATTATAAAACACACAAAAAATGTTGACTACTGCCTCTTGAATAATATATAAAATAAATGACACTTTTGGAAATATTTAATGTATCCCCTCTCACCGATTCTCGTTAACTCGTTATATGGCTTATAGTATGTGGTTTTGTGTACAGTTGGCATACACATTAAAAGAACCAAAAAGATGGAGGTCATCACTCTTGGTGTCTGGTCTAGAGAGCCAGGGGTGATTTTTTTTGGCCCTGTTTCCAGCCATGTTGGCTCAACTCACAGCTGAGTCAGAATCAAACTGCTTCAATTATTTGGTGGGTTTTTATTTGAATAAAAGCTGAGTCTCATGCTGAGGTTGTACCTCCTCTGACAGGTCCAGTTTATATTATGTCCTGATTAAATAAAACCTTAGAACCTCAGCAGAGTCTGAGTTATGTTATTTAATTGTCAAATTTTTTGTTCTGATTCAGCCGGCTGTTGAACCGTTTTGTACGTTTGGCGTCAGCAGTACTAACGTAGGAGGTTTTGTTCTGCACGCTGTCGCAGAACGCTCCCAGGCCCGGCGGCTCCAGCAGCTGGTCGATCCCGAACCCCAGGCCCTCTTTGAAGCCCAGGTGGCGCTGCACCAGCCTGGCAGCGTTCTCGTTGATAATCACGGCCCCCTGAACACACACACACATCCTCATTACAGCTGCAACAGAGCCATGAAGAACACCATCAGTCCAGCTCGTTCTGCAGATCATCTCAGGTCTAAAAACAGATCAGAGGAACGCGGCTGCAGCAGACGTCCGCTGACTGTTGCTGCAGCAACAAGAACGCGGCTGCAGCAGCAGCAGTCAGCGGACTGCATCGTCTAAGCGTTGTTGTGTGTGTCTCACCACCAGCGTCTTGTCGCAGCTGAACTTGATGGTCGATCCGTGCATGGTCCGGTACGACCTGCTGTCACCAGACTGGCCAACACTCGACAGCTACACACACACCACACACCACACACCACACA
>NW_006800616.1:140200-141479 GCF_000485575.1 Poecilia formosa | reverse complement strand
AAGTAACAACAGTGAGGAGAGAATTATAAGCAAAGTAAATGGTAAAAAATAATAAAAAATAGCTCTTACTACCGAACTGCCGACCTTTAAGCTCATGTCACGCAAATAAACGCTCATTTACATGCAGTACTTTGTGGACCACTAGGGGCGCCCATGAGCCACCAGCGGTCCGTGAACCACAGTTTGACCGGGTTAGACGTATTTTCTCGTTTGATGCAGCTAAAACATTCATGCATGCCATGATTTATATTGTGATTAAAGCTCTGAACATGTTCCAACAGGCCCTGGTTTCATCTCACTGTGTGAAATATAAACATATTTTGGAGCGTTTTTGCCTTGACGCCATCTTGGATATTTTCCAAAGCAAAACACGGAGCGTGTGAAAAACATCATCACGCAAATACGTCACACATTACAGGAACCAATGAGCGGGATCATTAAACACAGCTTAGTACATTTGCTGTGTATTACCGAAGCCTTGACCCTGAAGCCTTTACCTTGGCGTTGCGAACGATGTGAGCCTTGACGGTGGCGGCCAGCTGGTCCTGGTGGTCCGGATTGGAGAGCCAGTGCTGCCTGGCCGCCGGCAGCGCGTTGAGCGCCTGATCGCTGGGCCAGAAGACGGTGAAGGGCTGATGGATGGCCAGCTGCAGCTCCGGCAGCAGCCCTGCATCCTAAACACACCCAACACAGTCAGCTTCCTGGTTCAGCACAGGGTTATAAAAGCTCTGGGCTTTTCAGTCCCACCGCTGCAGTGAAACTCTACTGCTGTCCATCATGATGGAGAGGCGGATGCGAACCGGTTTACCTCAATGAGTTTGTAAAAGCGTTTGTAGCCATAAAATGCAGCTGCGGTGCTGAAGTTCATCTGAACACAGAAACAGATCCGTTACCGTCCGTCTGTCCAGACTCCAACTAGTTCATTTCACTTTTAAAAAGTTCACCAGACCTTTTTGGAATCGATCGACTGCTGGTCCTCCAGCCTGTAGGGCGTCAGCATCCGGTCGATGTGGTGGATGATTCCGTTAGAGGTGGTGTAGTCGCTCTTCACGATCACTGACTGGTTGTTGATCCACACCGAGCCCTGGAGATGTTCAAAGGAATCATTAAAAATCAGCTGTAGACGTACAAAGGAATCGTTACAGATGTTCAAAGGAATTGTTACAGGTGTTCAGAGGAATCATTACAGATGTTCAGAGGAATCATTACAGGTGTTCAGAGGAATCATTACAGATGTTCAAAGGAATCGTTACAGGTGTTCAAAGGAATCGTTACAGGT
>NW_006800616.1:134877-139772 GCF_000485575.1 Poecilia formosa | reverse complement strand
ATGTGCATGTGAGTGTGTGGCTGTGTGTGTGTGTGTGTGACTGTGTGTGTGTGTGCGTGGCTGCATGTGCATGTGAGTGTGTGGCTGTGTGTGTGTGTGTGTGAGTGTGTGTGTGTGTGCGTGGCTGCATGTGCATGTGAGTGTGTGGCTGTGTGTGTGTTTGTAATACCTTGTGGGGACCATTTTCCTGACACATTCTACGTGACACAACCCCACAAGCTTCTGTCCTCCTTGTAGGGACCGAAGCCTGGTCCCCACAAGGGGAAATGCTGTTTTTGGGTCAGGGGTCAGATTTGGACTAATGCGGGACTTTAGGTTTGGTTAGGTTTAGGCTGTAAAAATGAAAGAAAGTCAATGGAAAGTCCCCACAAAAATAGCCACATGCAAACATGTGTGTGCGTGTTGGTGAGTGCATGTGGGTGTGTGTGTGTGGGTGTGTGTGTGTGGCTGCATGTGGGTGTGTGGCTGCATGTGGCTGCGTGTGCATGTGAGTGTGTGGCTGTGTGTGCATGTGAGTGTTTTACCTCCTTCAGGCTGAACTCCAGAGTGTATCCTGACAAGGAGACGGCCCTGGTGGTGGTTTTGAGGTCACTTAAGGTCAAAATCTCACAGGAAACGACATGGTAACGGGTCAGGTCATGCAGGCGGCCCGCCCTCTTCCACTCGATGATCTGTCGACACACAAACTCAGACCGATGACTGCTGCTGCCGCCGCCGCCAGACTGCTGAGGTCACCATGCAGCTGAAAGTGAGTCAGAAGCTAAAGAAGCTGCGTTTTTTGCTCTCACTTTGGATTCATTGTTGGTTTCCTTTACAGGAACGAAGACGGTGAAGGGTCCGTCGCCATAGAGACCGATGTCCGACAGCTGTGGAGATAATACAGATGTCACTAAGCCAGCCAACAACTCTCGGTTGGAAAAACACTGAAAAACTTCGTCAGGCCATCTGGTTGGGTTTGGAGAAACAGGAAGCAGACTGTAAACAACGGCACCGGTGTAGTCCAATCCTGCTGGTGCTAATTCAGACTCTCGGTGAGTCTGAGCTAGGCCTGCCAATAAATCTAATAATTTCATAATAAATTAAAACGAGCTCAATAACTTCTATTTACATGATTTATCATTTTTCTCTTTTCTTTCTCTTTCTACCAAAAACTGGATGATAAAAGTTTTCAGTCTGGTGCTTTGGTCTCAACCAGCTCTTTTTCTTTGAAGAAAAATTTAATTTACAGAGACTTTATAATTGATTGATTTGTTGTTTCTGTTGTTTTCTTTATGTATTTTGGATATTTAAAATGTTGTCCAATTCAAGTATTAAATGTTCATTATAATTTAAAGTTTATTAATTTTTGAGAATGAGTTCTTGGATTAGTATGGCACTTTGTTATTTGAAAATGATGCCAATATCATCATAACTTCTGGGGGAACTGCTCATCAGCAGTTGGTCTTGATAAGACAATAAACCGTTTTTAAACAGGCGAATTGTTGGGCAGCTCCGTTCTGCTGTGGTTGTGTTGACTTGCCCTCTGTCTGCCACAGAGCTACAGGTCAAAGGTCAGAGGCCAAAAGTCTTTGTGCTAACCTCTAAAAGACATCAGTTAGCCACAAACATCTGCAGAGACATTCTGTGTTTATACAAACATAAATTCCTTGTTTGTGAAAACAGAAAAAGAAAAATTTCTTCTGCCTTCCAGAGGGAATCTGAAGAAAATTCAGCCTGCTTGTTTTCTGTCTCCTGGTGCACAAGTTTAATGTGAATGAAGAAAGCAAAATTCAGATAACAGGTAAAGAAAATAAAAAATAAAATTCATGCAATTCGGGAGTCGACAGCAAAAGAGAAAGAGGTTTAAAATCAGACTGATGAACGTTGAGGCGTCACAGTCTAACTCACCACCAGCATTGTGCGAAGGAACTGGTTGCTTATGTCCCGGTTCAGTTCCTGTCAGACAAACAGCTTCATGTGAGTGTGAGGGTCGGAGGTCAGCAGGTCAGAGGTCATGTGACTCACAATGCGGGTGGTTCCTCTGCAGGTAAAGCCGTCGCCGATGTGTCCTCTTTGACAGGTGCAGTTCCTCTGGCCCTGGCCCAGGTATTCGCAACGACCGTATTTACTGCAGCCGCCGTTATCCTGCAACAGTTCCACACTGGAAACATCACTGGGAACACTGGAAACATCACTGGGAACACTGGAAACATCACTGGGAACACTGGAAATATCACTGGGAACACTGGAAACATCACTGGGAACACTGGAAATACTGGAAATACCATTTGTTGTTTTGTAATTATGTTATTTAAATTAGTTGCCTTCATTTTGATCTCCATAGTACCAACATTTTAACATAAATCTATATTTTGGTTCATCTGATGATGTAATTTTTAAAGTTATTCGAGTTGTGTTTTTACCAAATATGTTTCAACTCTTGAGTAATTTCTTGGACGGCTTCTTTTTACTTTTACTTGAGTAAAAATATCTTAGTGCTACTCCTACTGCGGTATACCTTGGGTACTCTGCCCAGCTCTGGAAAACACTGGACCGAATCACTGCTGACGCCGAGAAGCTTTCACATTTAGGAATGAACGACATCTCTAAAGGACTGATTAATCAGCAGTTTGTTTCTCAGGAAATGAAGGCCTCAGCAGAGGTAAATGTGTGATGGACGTACGGTTCTGCAGGGGTTGACCGGGTAGCAGAACCTCCCTGATCCCTGGAAGCCGGTCTGACACTGGCAGGTGGTCTGGTGGAGACATCAGACAGGAGCGCTGAGCAGCAACGCCGTGCAGATGAAGGGTTTTCTCACAGCAGGAGGGATTTACTTACAGTGTTCGGCCCGGTTCTGATGCACTCTGCTGCTTTGTGGCAGCCTCCGTTGTTCACCAGACAGCCGTCAATTTCTGCAAACACAGGAAGCGGGTTCAGCATCTTCAGGCGATGCAGGAGAGTCGCAGGAAGCTTCTGAGTGGTTGTGTTTAATCCGGAGTCTGCAGGAATAACTGCAGATATTCCAGGACTCTCATATGAACTTCATGTTCAATAAGACCAGAATCAGGAGTTTGATATGACTTCTCATACGTTATGTCAAAGTTAACATATTGAAAAACGACGTGATTCTATTGCTCTTTGTTAATTTGTGTTGCGTTTAACTTTTTTATTCCGGCTTGCTATCAATTTTATAATATTTTGATGTTTTAATTGAATAATCTGCCAATGGAACAACATTTTCATCAATATTAAGGTATTATTTAAACAAGCTCATACGTCCTGCTGAAAAATTATTTGTAAGTTAGTTTAGTTTATTTCAAGTGAACTAAGATATTTGCACTGGAAACTAAACCAAACATACTTGGCAAGATTTTGTGTTTTTGGAGGCTGAGTATATCTTTACTGCTTGTACATTGATAATTCTTCATGTTTTCCATTTGTTCACAGCAGCTTAGTGTCGCATCAGCAGTGAATAACTGCATGTAAAGTAATGCTTTGCTAAGTTTTGTTTTGTCTACAACAGTAAAATAATTATCTGAGTCAGGGGGTTTAAAAAATAATACAAAAAACTAGATTAGTCTCACAGAAAACATGAATTAACCAGCTTTCTCGTCGATTCTCCGCTCTTAGCGACACTAAACTTTCCTCCAGTGGAGCGTTGGTCGAACCTCCAGGTCTAACCCACCCAGACAGACGACTCCGTCTCCGGTGTAACCCTTGCTGCAGGCGCAGGTCCTCTCCCCAGCAGAGACCTTCGTACACTCAGCGAACTCTGAGCATCCGCCGTTTGACCTGCTGCACACGTCCAGCTCTGGGAGGCAGATGAGGGCAAGTTGGGACCAGGCTATTTACTGGAAGCAAACACGGGTCAGCGTCTTTACCTTGGCAGAACGTCCCGTTCCCCTCATAACCGGCGACACAAACACAGGCAGCGGCCGAGCCCTGCGGTCCCATTATACAGCTGCAGCAGAAAAACGTCTGAAAATACCGTTCAAACATTCACAGGATTTACACTGCAAAAACACAACATCTCACCCAGTAGCTTTGGTCCAGAGCCTTTCACTTTTAGTGAAATAATCTGCATCGATTTTCATCAACATTACGGAATTATTTACGAAAAACAAGTTCATATTTCTAGCTGAAAAGTTATTTGTAAGTTACATCAAGTGCATTAATTGCACTAGAAAGTAGTAAATCAAAAATACCTGGTAAGATTTTGTTTTTGTTTTGAAGATATTAATGAAAGCTCAGAGGTCAAAAGGTCAACAACTCCCCTCCAAACCCCCAACTTAACCCAAATCTGACTAAATTGATGTTGAAAGGTTGTGCAGTAAAACTTTTCATTTGTGCCGCTATCATTTTAAAACGTTTCCAGAGGTCATCAGAGGTCAACCAGTCGCCCCGCTTACATTGACTCAGCGCTTCGTTTGAGCAACAGGAGGTTTTGCTTGTGTTGCTCTATCTTTGAAGATAATTAATGACGACCTCAGATGACCTCTGCAAACCTTTTTACTAATATTTTTAAAATGACAGCTGCACAAACGTTTGACACAAAACGTTAGATTTGAAGAAGACGGGGGTCCAACTTCTGTCGGGTCATTTTGTTTCCATTCAGTTCAGAGAGAACAGCGTCTCGTATTTCTGCTGAAAGCTGCTGCTTTCTGCTTGGGTTCTGGTTGGGTTCTGGTTGGGTTCTGGCTGCTTTCTGGTTGGGTTCTGGTTGGGTTCTGGCTGGGTTCTGGCTGCTTTCTGGTTGGGTTCTGGCTGCTTTCTGGTTGGGTTCTGGTTGGGTTCTGGCTGCTCTCTGGTTGGGTTCTGACTGCTTTCTGGTTGGGTTCTGGCTGCTTTCTGGTTGGGTTCTGGCTGCTTTCTGGTTGGGTTCTGGCTGCTTTCTGGTTGGGTTCTGGCTGCTTTCT
>NW_006800616.1:126044-133067 GCF_000485575.1 Poecilia formosa | reverse complement strand
CTTTCTGGTTGGGTTCTGGTTGGGTTCTGGCTGCGTTCTGGTTGCGTTCTGGTTGGGAGTTTTCTCTGCTTGGGTCTGGTGTCACTTCGTAACGCCTGCATTATTACATCTCCATGGTTAACTCAGCAGCTGGTGAAGACAGACATGCAGAAACTTACTTGGCATTCTCATCACAGACACCGCTGCAGGCGTCATCTCTGATCTCTGAGGAGCAGTTAGACACAGGTCAAAGGTCAACATGGAGCACAACCACAGATCCGTGTCGCTGGACATACCTGCAGAGCAAGTAGCTCCTTTCCAGCCTTTGTAGCAAAGACACCTGCCACTTCCTGCCAGGCCGTCGTCACACTTCCCGTGGTCACATGAGCACTCTGCAGCGAACAGAACCAGCAGAACCAACAGAACCCTGCTTTCATCTCAGCTTCATTTAAACAGCCAAGCAGAACCGAGTCCCATCTGTTCGCAGCAGGGATGCGTTCTGCTGGGATCAGCTGTCTGAATGATTATTTCACATGTGCCAAACTCGAGGCCTGGGGGCCAAATCCGGCCCACTAAGGCTTTTCATGTGGCCAAGTAGGCTCCACACTACATGGGTTGGCTCCTTCTTATCTCCAGGATCTTTTGAAGCTTCACTCTGTGTCCAGAACCTTAAGATCCATTAATCAGTTAGTATTCAGCGTCTCGGACTGGACTTCAGAGTAAAGGAGATCGGTCTTCCTTCGTTGCTGCTGCTATTCTCTGGAATAATCTCCCTCTCCGGATTTTTCTGCCCACAGTCTGGGTCATTTTAAATCACTTCTTAAAACTTATTTTTATTCGTTGGCATTTAATAAGGCCTGATATTGAATCTTTCCTGTTGTAATATTTTATTTTTATTTGCTATGCTTCTTTTGTCTCTTGATAAATTTATTCTACTGTGTTATTGTTTTTGTACAGGACGTTGGTGCAGTTTAAACCTGTTTTTAAAAGTGATAAATAAACAAATGACATCAATCTGTTCCTACATTTTTTTGACTCTTTGATCACAGAAATTCACACTAAATCAACATATTGCATAATTTTTTCATTCTAGTGCACTGTTGTGAGTTTATTACTTTTTTTGGCGAAATTGATTTAAAAAAAAAATGGATTTAACAAAAACTAATCAAAAATCTTGAGACACTGATGTTAAATCGAAAGCAGACAAAGTTATTAATATTTTAAGTTTCTTAATGGGTTTTACTAATTCATTCTTCCACTACGGGCCCGTTAAGAACCCTGATGTTGTAATCCAAAATGAGAATGAGTTTGACACGAATGGATTATTTAAATAAACTCCTCTGCTCAGCTCCAGCTCTGACTAGACTCAGTCTGGGAAATCCTGTTTGGTTAATCAGTTTTTACTGTTCCTCATAAATCAACCCTCTGATGCTGACCAGCCTCACAAACTGGGTATACTGGTAAACTGGGCCTGTCTGCCAGGGTGTCGCCCCCTGGTGGCGGCAGAAAGAAGCGGCTGTGTCATTCTGTCACTGTGTGTGTGTCTCACTGGAGGTGCAGTTTACTCCGTAGCGGCCCGGCTCGCAGCCCTCACAGGCGGTGCCATGGAAACCCTCATAGCAGCGGCACTCCCCGTTGCCGTAGTTACCGTCCTGGCACTGGCCGTGATTGGAGCAGGGGCTGTTGTCGTCTCCGGGGCATTTGAAGCACTCGTGGCCGTAGAAACCGGGGCAGCAGGCGTGATTCTGCGGGGCGGGGAGAGGAGACCGTTTCCTAGGTTACGAACAGCTGAAGTTGTTTTCATCATAAATTCTGTGATTGTTGTTTCTCAAAGCATGAGATCGTTTTCCGTTCTGCTCTCTGTTCTCACTCAGGCCTGAAAAACTAAACATTTTTCAGAACCACAGGAAGTGGGTTGATTATAAATGAGCTGTAAACAGGATTCCAGATTACTGGTAATCTGGACCAGCAGCTGGAGTTCCCGGTCAGTTAGCTGGGAGCAGAACCGAGCCGGGCTCCGGTACCGGCGCTGACCGAGGAGATTCGAAGGCATTTCATGGTGCAGCCCGGCACCGACTTCCTCCGCGGTCCGACCCGCTTCCGGTAGAAACAGTTGGGCTTCATGTTGGCAGGAAACCGATCCTGGATCTGGAGCAGAACCAGAGACAGCAGATTATCTGAGTCTGACCCATCAGAACCAAGGTTTTTACAGTTAACTAAAACTTACAAAATAACAAATACTAAAATTCAGAAAACCTTTTTAACTGAAATAAATAAAAATGGTAACTAACAGGGAAAAACTCAAATAAAACATGCTGAAATTATAGAAAATTTAATTTTTTGTGTTCATTTATAAATTTTTTAGCCTTTTGAACTGATGTGAAATAGATTTATTTTCCCCACCCAGCAGTTTATATCAGCTGTCTGCAAATTACAACACTCCAAACGCTACGTCACAAAATGGTGGCAGCAAAAGTTGGGAGAAAACTCCAGATCAATAACTGTTGATCAGTAAATGAATATTTTTTTGAAAACGGTGTCTTCTGTTGAGTATTCATTACCCAAACGAAGTAAATATAATCATAATCCCCAGACGTTTTCGAATTAAGCACCTAAAAATGAACCAAAGTATGAAAAACTAAAACTACTACAACTAATAAACACTAACTTAAAACTAAACAATATTTAACTAATAATAATTAATAAAAACTAACAAACACACAGTTAAAAACTAATTTAATTAGACAAACAAAAAGTCACAATGAAGTAAAACTAAACAATGAAGAACGTCCAGCTACTGGTTCAGGCTGAAGGAACTGGTTTCTTACAGGGCTGTAGTTGAACAAGCATCGAGGAGGTTCGTTGCAGTCTGAGCAGCGGCCCTGCAGACAGATTGGGATTAGATTACGGCTTCTAGCTGGCAGCATGAGGCAAAGCGCTCCGCCTCCTGCATGCGTACCCTGACCAGCAGGGAGATCGGCTCACTGCATCTGTTGCGCCGAATCCGGAGGACCTGCGGCAGGACCAAGATGACGCCATACTGCGTCTCCATGACGCTGCCGTTCAGAGGAACGTCGTTCACGGCTGTCTGCAGGACGAAGAGGAGGAGGAAGAGCGGAACAGCCTTGAAACAAAACACTGAAAACTTCTGAGGAGTTTTATGTAACAAAGAAACTAAAGTCAGGCAGGATTCAAGCAGCCACCACTGACACCAGCTAGTCCCTGCAGGGTCATGGGCAGGTCTCCAGAGGTCATGGGGTCAGGACAGGCATCCAGGCTGGACAACCCAGAGACACTGTCTCACCTCAGGATTTACCCGACAGCGGAGGCAGCAGAGCACCGACTGCAGTGTTCTGGCCTATCGATCGATCTTTAAACCACCTGACCTGCTGACTCCGATTTGGTCAATACAGATTGTTTTATCTGAAATGTTGCTAAATATAGAAAGAAGGCGGCGAGTTGGTAGCAGTGAGGCGACTGCTGCTACATACAGCCAATGACCCGGTGGGCGGGGCTCACAGTCAAACCTCTCACTGCAGAGCAGAAGAGGACAGAGGCTGATATTTAGACCTTTGCTGAGAAAAGACACGACCGGTGGATAAGATCGGTTTCACATTTAAGGGTCAGCCGACCACCAATCCCTCAAAATCAAAGAAATCAGGGCAGATTTATCGGCACACTCCCAGGGCACACTCCCAGTTTCTGGACTGGGAGGAAGCCGGAGTCCCCAGAGAGAATCCTCCCATCCACATGGAGAATCAGCCCTGGGGTCTAATCAATGCAGAGGAAGACCTGGATCCACCACCAGCCTGAAACAATCAACCCCAACCCCCGACCCGGTGAAGGTTCTGGTACCTGGTTGGTGTTGGTCAGGTGGAACTGGACCTGGTGGTCCGAGCCCAGCAGCGTGTTCTTCAGCAGGCCGTCGTGCAGATGGTCGGGAAGCAGCAGCTCCTTGGGAATCACGTGGTACTGCAGCACGTCCCATTCCTGGACAGAAGACACGACGAATTGATGCTGATACCCGGATCCTCCAGCTCAGCATCAGGTCTGATTTATCAGCTTTATTAGCTGATTTATAACCTTTAAATGCAACTAGAAATCCAGATGTGACCCAAACAGACTGTCGTCATGACATAATGAGGGTCGTTAGTAAACTTACACTATCTCCTAACTCTCATGTGACGTCACACTTCTGGGAACTTTGTAGCCAACAGCCATCTTGGTAGGCATCCATAGCTAACTGTCATGACAGTTGCTAAGGAGTTGCTATGACAACAATAAACAACCCACAATCTTATGACTAGCTCTCGCCTCATTCTTATCTAACTTATGGTAAATGGTTTGTACTTGAATGGCGCTTTATTCAAGTATAACCAGTATAAGTACATTACAACTATTGAGTCTTTTCCTATATACTCGAAGCCGTGATTCATCTATGCTTGACGTAGCGCTTGCCAACCAAGATGGCGGTTCGGTGGCGCGGATCGCTTCCGGTTGTGGGAACTATTAACAACAATAATAACTCTGGTTATTTAGCCTGACAGAAAAACATGGAGGTTCATTTTTTCCCCACCATCTTATTCATCCATTAGTTAGTTAGGAAGCTAAATATTGACTTTGAAGCTAAATATTTAATTAGCATTTAGTTTGAAACTGATGTTTATGAATGAATAACGTGAAAATAAGTGAAAAATGACTCTGTTGTGACAGCTGTGCTGATCTGTGTAACTTAGAAATGGCGCCTCATAGAGGTCTGAACAGGAACTGTCTGTTTCAATTTATTTTCATTTAAGGCTTATCATTTAAATGGCTGCTTCTTATTATTTTAATGTTGTAAACCAGGATTTTAGCATCCCACTGTTAGATTTTAAATCATTAGATGTTTTTGGAGTGTTCCGGACCCAACCGGACCCACCAGAACCGATGAGTTTGTCCCGCTGAGGTATTTGGTGACGGCCTCGTCCGTCGGCAGCAGCAGAGTGAATTCCTCATTGGCGAGACGATCTGTCAGGTTGAAGGTCTGTGAGGAGGCGAGACCGTCAGTACCGGGCGGAGATCAGAGTCTGAACATTAGAGAGCCGGGACCGGTTCTGACCAGAGCGGCCTGTCTGAAGAGAGAGAAGCTGGAGGACGAGTTCAGGAACGCCATGAGGGTGGGCGGTTCGGGGGGGAGGCTCGAACGGGCCGGGAGCAGAACCTGATCATGGACGACAACAGGAAGTCAACTGATAGATTTCACTGTGAACCAGATCCAGATTAACTCAGTTTGGTCTACAGGTTATTAAAGTTTACAAAACTAACATAATAACAGACACTGAAAGTAAGAAAACATTTTCATTAACTGAAATAAATAAAATAAGTCAGTGGGAAAAAACTATAATTAACTGGAACTGTTCCTTTATCAAACTAAAACATACTGAACATGTAGAGTTTTAATTACCAAATTAACTGAATTTGATCAACAAAAATCACAACGAAATAAAACTTTAGTAAAAACCCCAAAACTATTATAACCCAGGTTCCTGGACAACAAGCTCCCATCGCCGCCATTTTGTTTTCCAGATCATTGAACAGTGACCCAGTAGCGAGTCGTTTCTCTCCCACTGCGCTGGGAACCTTGCTTTTGCACCGAGTGCTTGACCTCTGACCCCTACCCGGTCGATGATGTGGATGTAGCCGTTGATGGCAGGCTGGTTGTGTTTGATGATGGAGGCGTTTCCGATGTGGAGCGTCTGGACACAAACAACCAGAAACAATGTTTCAGCCTTTGTTTGGTTCATGACATCGAAATGAAAATAAACTAGAATAAAAACCCCAAAGCTATTACAACCCCGGTTCCTGAAAAACAGGAACCGGATTTAAACTTTCATTTTTTCAGATGTTTCAAGATCTGAAGATGTTTGTAATTATGGAGAGGCAGGAAGAATGACATATTCTTTATTTTTAAACTGATCACTGCAGAGTAAAAATGAGTTTCATTTCTAACCAGTAGAAACTCTCCCAGTATGACAGGAGCAGCCCTCACAACAGTCTGTTCTTCATCTGTGATGAAGATGAAGCTTTCTGGCTCAGTCTGATCAGATTATTTTTTGTCTCTTAATGTTTCATTAGTTTATCAACTTTTAAGGGATTAAATCATGGATGTTGGTATTAAAAGGGGAGTATTTTTATGTGAAGTCGACTTTTCTGAGCGTTAATCATATCATAATGTTACTGCCTCATCAAAAACATTTCTGGATGTTGTTTTGATTCTTTCATGCATGTCTGAGGAGTCCTTTAATCTCCATGGTAACCATTCAGCTGTGCAAAATGCCTGGATGGACCTAGCCCCGCCTTTCAGACAAAGCTCCTCCCCCATGCTCAGCCCCTTCAGACTAGCCAGCAGCAATTAGCAAACACCTGGTGAAACTGATGATCTCATTATAGGAGCTGCTTCTCAGTGAAACGCTGGTAAAAAAGTTGTTAAAGGGTTAATAGAGGAGCCATGTTGGGAAGCCTTCCTGAAGAAGGAACTTCGGAAGAGGAGGAGTTTTTAAAGAGACAGAGGCCCAATTTCAAGACGTTAAATTACAAAGTAAAATTAAAAACAAAGTAAAATTGTTTTTAAGTCATATTTCATATATGTAACATTTTTATACCAACTGAAGGTAACAGACTGTACTGTGCTATAAAAAGGCACCAGGTGGCTGGAAAATCACACCGCCCCTTTAATGCAGCGAACCTGAGTTATTATCAGGCAGAGACGCACTCAAGCCGCTTCGTGTTTTCTGGGTCATTATTCCAGGTAAGTCCATTCAGGCGAGTCCGTCCAGGCGAGTCCGTCTAGGCGAGTCCGTCTAGGCGAGTCAGTCTAGGCGAGTCAGTCCAGGCGAGTCCGTCTAGGCGAGTCAGTCCAGGCGAGTCCGTCTAGGCGAGTCCGTCCAGGCGAGTCAGTCCAGGCGAGTCCGTCCAGGCGAGTCCGTCTAGGCGAGTCCGTCTAGGCGAGTCCGTCTAGGCGAGTCCGTCCAGGCGAGTTCGTCTAGGCGAGTCAGTCTAGGCGAG
>NW_006800616.1:108437-126034 GCF_000485575.1 Poecilia formosa | reverse complement strand
CACGAGAGGACCCAAATTTGGGTCCTCTCGTGAATGACAGGTTAAGTGATATTTCATATATGTAACATTTTTATACCAACTGAAGGTAACAGACTGTACTGTGCTATAAAAAGGCACCAGGTGGCTGGAAAATCATGCCGCCGCTTTAGTGCAGCGAACCTGAGTTATTATCAGGCAGAGACGCACTCAAGCCGCTTCGTGTTTTCTGGGTCATTATTCCAGGTAAGTCCATTCAGGCGAGTCCGTCCAGGCGAGTCCGTCTAGGCGAGTCCGTCCAGGCGAGTCCGTCCAGGCGAGTCCTTCTAGGCGAGTCCATTCAGGTGAGTCCGTCCAGGCGAGTCCGTCCAGGTGAGTCCGTCCAGGTGAGTCCGTCTAGGAGAGTCCGTCCAGGCGAGTCCGTCAGGTGAGTCGGTCCGGGTCTTGGTCCAATGACTCTCCTGTTCTTACCCCGCTGACGTTCCTGATGTCCCACTGGATGGCCGGGTCCAGAGTGGACAGGCGATGTCCCACCAGGCGGTCCAGATCCTCCAAAGAGTAAATGCCCTGGAGGATGTGGGCCCTGAAACCAGCAGAACCAGAACCAACAACCCGGGTCAGAACCTCCTTCTGTTTGGTTTGAATCACATTTAGTTGATCATTTGTATTCAGGGCTGCCTGAGGTTCATGTTTGTAATGTTCTACAGTTATAAATAAAGTTTTCAAATCGTGACCCGGGGATCAAATGAAAGTGATTCTGACCGCAGGAAGTGGGGCAGGAAGTGCCGGCTGGTCCAGAACGAGAACTCCTCTGTGGTCAGGTTCTTCAAGGCTTGCTGAGATGGAGCCAGAACGGTCAGGTTCCCGCTCAGGTCCTCCGAGTATCTGGACTTCTGCAACCAGACACGACCAAACACGACTTCAGTTTTAATCTGGACCAGAGACTTGGATCGTTTCAGTTTTAATCTGGACCAGAGACTCGGATCGGTTCAGTTTTAATCTGGACCAGAGACTTGGATCGGTTCAGTTTTAATCTGGACCAGAGACTCGGATCGGTTCAGTTTTTCCCCAAAACTAAAAGAGAGAGCAAGAAGTCTTCCTGCTGTACTGCCACCACGAGTCACAGATTTCTATCTTTATGTCTCCTTCACTTCTTCACCACAAACACACATTGAAGACAGAACAAACCTGGTCAGACCTACCTGGATCAGCTTGTAGAATCTGTATAAATTGAAGTTCATGTCCAGCTCCTAAAAAACCCCAAAGACAGTCATGGGTCAGAACCATTCCAAGAGAAACCAGACCCGAGAGAAACCAGACCCGACAGAAGCCAGACCCGAGAGAAACCAGACCCGAGAGAAACCAGACCCGACAGAAGCCAGACCCGAGAGAGACCAGACCCGAGAGAAACCAGACCCGAGAGAAACCAGACTTCAAGAAGCCTTCAACAACCCTCTGTTGCTACTTACGTCCAGGAGCGATCCGTAGCACAGCTTCCCGTCGCCGCTGTAGCCGTCCATACAGGTGCAGGTGTGAACGCCGCCTTCCTCCAGCTTACACTGGGCCTGACACACAACCAATAGGAGCCTTTAAAGGGGAAAGATTAGCCCCGCCCCCTGACAACCAATAGGCCTGAGTAAGACCAGACAGGGAAAGAGATTTCTCTCTCTCTGTGTGTGTGTGTACCAGGTTATGGCAGCCTCCATTGTTGGTCAGGCAGGGATTGATGAAGTCGCACACCTTCCCGTCTCCCATATATCCAGTTTTACAGACACATTCGCTCTGCACAGAGCAAAAGTTTATTTAAAAGGAGCTTTTTGCTTCTCCTTTGTTTTGCTTCATTACATGCCAGTCCACTAGGGGGCACTGTCATGACAGTAGCACATGTTGTGGGATTTATACAGTCCTTCATGTTGTCTGTTTGGAGATGAGCACAGCATAATAAAGTTTACCAGAATCAAAAGAGGAGTTATTTTTACTGGTTAACACTTTTCTGCAGGTAAATGTAAAACTTTTGGTTCATAAAAAACATTTATGAGATAAGTAGGAGCTGCAGAAGACTGGTGATCTCATATTTCATGCTTTTTTAATATCTAATGCATTTTTTAAATACATCAATCATAAGGGCTTCATTGTGTACAAATCTTTTACAATTGATGCTGTGGCACATAATAAATGTAACAGATCTGTGCTTTTCTTATGTTTTCTGGGATTCCTGGTCTCTACTGACAGAAAACGGACAGACGGACGAGTGGATGGGGATTTTCGCCGACCTGTCCCGGTCCAATGTGGTTGCAGGTGGCGTTGGGGCTGCAGCCGCCTCGCTCTTGCAGCTCACAATTGTTGATTTCCACGCAGACCCTCCCGTCGCCCGTCCATCCCTCGGCGCACACACACGACACGTTACCTGGAGCCACGAACACACAATCGGCCTGCGGGGCGAGAGGGACGGGTGGTCACCACACACTGACGGCGTCAACCAGACATCATAGTCTGAGCTGCTCTGCAGGAACTCTGAGGTGTGAGCGGTGCGGAGAGGCCGGCTTTACGTTGGCGTCGCAGCCGCCGCGGCTGCTCCTCAGGCAAAGGTTGATGGGAGAGCAGGAGTGGCCGTCGCCTTCATATCCGTCCCTGCAGATACACCTGGAGCAACACAGAGCAGGAGGACGGGCTGAGAAGACGCTGGTTCCACACCGGATAGACTCGGTTGGACTGGGGACTAAAGCTACAACTTTTGTTACATTTTCAGCTGCTGTGGTTCTCTTTCACACTGCACCGCGTCAAACAATTCAAACTGGTTGAAAATCCTGTTCCATGATGCCTAATCCTCATCCAATCCTTCCTCAGATGTTTTTTCTGTGGTTGACTTTTCAGATGCATTCTTCTCTGTTCCTGTGGATCCAGTCGGCTTTGGTTCGCCTTTCAGTTTGAGGGAAAATCATGAGCCTTCACTCTGTTGTGACAGTTTAACTACTAACTGCACTGAAGGCTTGTTCATTACTAATCTTCTTAGAAGCTCTCCACCCTGCAGTTCGGGAGGAGAAAGGCTCTCGTATTCCAAGCATTGCGCCGGTCAATGTAAGGATGCTTATTGGCTCCCCAAAATGGATAAAAACCTGGAAAATTGGACGCTATTCTGCTAGCATTTAGCAACAACTCATAGGCAGAGCTGAGCGCACTGCAAACACAAATAAAGTCCTGGCCGGAACGCTGTACGCTAAATAATAAAACATAACTTAATGAAGCTTCGAGGCAGATAAATTTTCCTGCAGGAACTTCAATAATCAAGGAACTCGAATCATTCGAGGAATCGTTACAGCCCTAGTCGACATAAAAATCTCAAAGCCTCACTTGTAGTTGAGGCCGGTGTGTGTGCAGTAGGCGTGGATGTGGCAGTGAATCAGCAGGCCGTCTGCGTTGCAGGGCGTGGCCGTCTTGTCGCAGTAGTCTCCGGAGAACCCGTCCGAACACGACCCCCTCCGACACACGCCGCCGCTGCCGGGCCGGTTGTCGCACAGGCCGTGGACGCAGCGACACTCTGAGGGTCAGGACACCAGAAACCACACTCTGGGTTCAGATCACCAATAAAACATCAACTTTAACTCTGACTGAAGCCGGAAAACCAAACTAATGACTTTTAAATTATTTAAATTTAATCGTTTCAGATCAAACGGCGCTCAGGAGGAAGAGGAGGAGTTAACCTTCGTCGCAGTTTTCTCCATGTTTGGACGGATCCGAGCAGATGTGACAGGCGATTCCTTTGAAACCCGGGTGACAGCTGCAGGAGCCGTTACCATGGATACCGTCGAGACACTGAGGACGGGACAAACAGCATTGATAGTCGGCCAATCAGGAGGCAGCGGCAGCTGGGCTCACCGTTCCTCACCGTTCCTTTGTCGTAGCAGGGATGCTGGAAGCCTCCGATGCACGGCTTGCAGTCCGAACCGTAGAACCCGCTGCAGCACTGCGCCACCTGCAGGCAGAGGCGGCTCAGCACAACCCTGGAACAGCATTCACTACCCCACATTGCAGCAAACACGCAAGCAAAGTCGTAAAAAACTAAATTCTCACCAACTGAGACTCGTTCAAGCATAGAACTGTTCAAAAGAATCAAACTGTTCATGAACGACACAAAACTCCCAGCAGTTTTGATCATAAAAGTAATCCTCATTTTCTTTCCATCTTCTGTTTTTCTTGAGTGACTCGTCTTTAAGCCCTTACCCATTATTATTTTTAAACACAATCCTTTTGTAAGCTAGCTGCAGCGTCACACTTTGAGCTCAAGTCGGTTGTTTACATGCAGTACCTTGCGGACCACTCGAGGCCACCAGCGGACCACCAGTGGTCCGGGAACCACAGTTTGAGACAAGGAAATAAAATGAGGATTCAACAGGCTATAACCTGAGACCTTTCAAATAAAAATGGCTGAATTACTCCTGGTTCCAGGTTTTCTATGCGACAGAAGACCGATTCCCTGGAGAATAAAGACCCTGTGATGATGACTGAGACATTCATAATTAATCTGTCGATCTGAAACGAGCTGTAGTTTCCATTTCACCAACAATCTGACCAGAAACCAGTAATATGTAAGGAGTCTGAGCTGCAGTTCCTGCTCTTACCTGCTTGGTGGCGTTGCAGTATTTGGCGCAGCCTTTGTTGTGCATTTGTAAAAAAGGAAGGTTCGCGTACTCACAGCCGATCTGAT
This sequence comes from Poecilia formosa, assembly GCF_000485575.1. NCBI lineage: Eukaryota > Metazoa > Chordata > Actinopteri > Cyprinodontiformes > Poeciliidae > Poecilia > Poecilia formosa. Next base: position 121,353 of record NW_006800616.1, on the reverse strand, counting down.
GACTCTCCTGAGAAAAACAAACAGGAAGATCTGAACAACCGTTTGAAGTGATTGGGATTACAGGAATCAGAAACTTTTAACTTATTTCCCACAACTGAAATAAGAAGAATCCTGCGTCATTTTCCAGGATTCACTGTGAAATTACTGCAGGAAGGAAACAAAAATCTGCTCCTCTATGTGAATAATGAATATTTACCATTTCCACGCTGCCTTCAGGACACTCAGTCTGGTCGAGGAAGCTGCAGTGAACACAAGGACCCTAAGAAAACAAATCAGCCTTTAGTTTCATCTGGAGATGCACCGATATGAAAACCTATTAATACCAATATATATATATAAATTACATATATACTTCTCTACTCTTAACAGTAAACAATAAAACCACGGCAGACTTTGCTGCAGCTAAACTCCTAAAATCCTTCTTCATACTCACACTGGAAGTAGATATTTAATTATCTAAAGCTTTAGATAAATAAATACACTTTATCAGGATGTACACAAAGGTTTTACAAAAGATGAGAATCTTTGTTTTCCTATTTTTCAAACTTTGAGGTTTGCCCGGCTGAAGGTGCCTGTTGTTGGGATCTTTTCTTTAGTTATGAATCAGATATCACATCAGATATTTTTAAATATCTGATGTGAGTTTTTCTCTATTGACTTGAGCTCAGATGTGAAGGAGAGTTTGGGTTTTATTGTTAATTTAACGTTTTTTCTTTTGTTGAAAAAGCAACAATGAAGGACTGAAACTGGTGCATTGTGTTTCTTTTGCCTGTATTATATTATTTAGTTTATAAATATATGCAGTAAGAATTATATTTCGGAATTTTTTTGATTGTCTCTAGTAAAAATATGTGGGAAAACCCCCACAATCCTTTGCTGCATCACCACGTTTCATGGGGTTTCCTGGCATCTCACCACGGTGATCTTGCTCTTTGTGGCGTCGCAGCGGTGCGGCAGGATGGGCAGGATGGAGGGCGGGTACAGCAGCCCGTCGATCATGTGGATGACTCCGTTGGAGGCCATGATGTTGGAGCCGGTCAGGCGGACTCCCTTCTCCCCCAGCAGGAGTTCCCCCTGCGCAGCAGCAGCACACGCCGTTCGACAAACACTCACTCAGGCTTCGCCAACCAATCAGAGGCACTCACAGTGTCAGAGGCAGAGATGGTGACCAGCTGATTGGCCATCGTCCGGACTTGAGGAAGGGCGGCCAGGTCATCTGGTGTGAGCTGCAGAGAGAAAAACGTTGCAGCATCAAGATCCCGACCCAACGTCCGGCTGGAGGCCAAAACCTTCCTCACTGACGAAGACTAGCATTGGTTTTAGCTGTTATCAATATAATGAACTACATCTTAACTGTTCGCCTGATATGTAAAAGAAAAAGGGACGCAGTTATTGTCAACACTGTGACAACTAGAGAACAAGGTCAGGGGTCTGGGGTGCCGTGGAGGCGCTGGGGTAAAACACGACCCTCTGAGGCGGCCGCCGCAGGTTCGATTCCCGGCCTGATGACCTTTGCTTCATGTCTGACCCACTTTCCTGTCTAACTACTCTCAAATAAAGGCCACCTGAGCCAAAAGAAAAAAAAGTTTGAGGATTTTTCACTCACTTTCTTCCTAAAATGTAATCATTACATGACACTGAAGGTTACAAACAAACGCTTTGTGGAGGTTGTCTATATTTTTTCAACTGAATTAGGACTATTTTGCACAGCTGAATCCAAAATTGACAACCATTTTTCTCAATCAGGTCAGGTTTTTATTCTAACTTGATTTAGAGAAATCTGATCCTCTGACTAAATGGATGACATTTTGGTGACGTTATCAGTTCATTTACATTAAAATGTTTCATCCAAAAAATGTTGTAGGTTTCAAACATAGTGTATTAATTAAATGATTTTTTGGATCTCTGTAAGTTAAGTAATAAACACTGATAAAGTTCATGTAAATTGAACATTATGTCTCCATTGTGCAAAATTGAGGGCATGAACTTCGGTTTCTTCGACCGCCTCGTATTTTCAGCAGCAGGAAAGTCTCTCTTCAGAGTCCAGCAGTAACCATGGCTGCATCCCAAACCAACATGGAACTTTCTTCAGAAAGTTGATCTGATTGAGCAAAACCAATGTGATTTTTGGATTCAGCACATCAACATCACCATAAATCAGCAGAAAAACCCCAGACAATTTTTTGGCTGTTGACAGAGTAAAATAACATTGAAAAAAAAAGAGCAGCTCCTCTGCTGTTAATTATAATAAATGCTGTTTTTACCCTAAAACAATTATGGTAATTATTCTTTTTGCTGAACCATAAAGGACTGATGGATGTGGGGGGGTGTTTACGGCGTGTTCACAGTGTTTTTACAGAGTGTCAGGAGTGTCGTTTCTTACGGCAGCCTGCGAGAAGACGTGATGTCTGAGCAGCTCCTGGAGTTTCTGCTTGGCCTGAAAGAGAAGCAGATGAGCTGCACCAGCTGATCAGGCGGTAATCTGTGCTCTCCTCCGTCTCCAGCTTACGCTGTTCAACATGTAGAGGATGCTGCCGTCTCGGGCCCGGTCCACCGCCTCATTGGTGGGGACGAACACGGTGAGCGGTCCGGGTCCGTGGAGAGGAGGGGGGGAACCGCAGTTCTGTGAATGTGAAACATGGGATTTATAAAGGTGGACTCCAGGAACATCAAAACGCCCCTCTGACCTCTGACCCATTCTTCATTAATGGAAACATAGAAATTGTAAGATTGACAAAGTTTTGCACACATATGTAAAGGAAACGCAGGTTTACAGGGTAACACTTTATATGAAGGTGTGCACAAGCCTAACATGAGACAGTCATAAATATGAAGGAGTCTTCATGTGTATGACTGTCTCATTTGGTAAATAGTGACACTTCTGATGCAAAGTTGACACTGAATTGACTTTTAATGCAACTTTTATTTACCAAATAATGCAAAGTTAACACTTTTAATGCAAATTTTAAAGCGACTTTGAGTTAAAAATGTCATTATTTACCAAATGACACTTCATGATAGCAGTCAGACATTAATGAAGGCTCCTTCATGTTCATCAGTGTTAAGTCAGTCACATCCCTTCAAATTAAGTGTTTCCCAATACAGACAAGTTAAAGATCCAGCTTCTGTTTAATAACAAAAACAAAGAAGGCACCAAATCGAGAACAGAAACTCCCGTTTACACAAATCGAATCAATTTTTTCTCACCAGATATTAAGAACACTACAGACTTTCTGCAGAACGTCCCTATGCAGCTTTTTGCTGAACTTTAACCATTTCATGCATGAATTATGATCCTCTGTGTCTGGATTTTTTCCCATTTTTTAATTTTCTTAAGGCATAAAAAAAGGTAGAAAAAATATTTTGTAAACAATTTTTTTTAGGTGATCAATTGTAATTTTCTCCGGATAGAAAGTTGTTATTTAAAAATACATCAGTAGTGTTGTTCTTTGGAGTTATCTGATGTCACAATATTTTTTTTACCTGCAAGAGTCGCTACAGCAGAAGGAGGGATCGGGTCGGATGGCGTGCTTTTTTGTCTGTCGGCCATATTGGATTTAACAAAAATAATTTCTTGCATTTGCAGCTGATGGCCAGTAGTAGTAGTGAATTTTATGATGCATTAGTGTCCACTTCAGTGGTCTGTGTGCATTTATAACATAAAAATCCACAAGAAAATGGCTTTTAGATAGCTGTCCATTGTAGTGACCACTATGCATGAAAGGGTTAAATGAGAAACAGAAGCCATTTTGACTCCAATGGCAGCACTCAGATTAAACTATGGCAAAGATTTAATCCACCAAAGCAGGAATATACTAGTACAAGAATATAACTGCAAAACCGCTGGAATACAATCATCACAATAAGGGATGAAACAATTGAAGTGCAAAACATTTTAATTTTAATTGTATTTTCTTAAATTTGACTTTATAGCTGGTGTTTAGGTATTTGTCTTCCAATAGCACATAACCACATAGTCTTATTTTCAAATTTCCTGTCAACTTTAAACATTTTCAACTCATAAACACGACGGGCCGCTGATGACGGTCCTGGCGTCGCTAACGCCAGACTAGCATGTTTTCTGGGGGAAAATGTTGGGTTTATACTCACATCAACCAGAGACAGGAAGCGGTTGAATTTCTCATCTTTCCTCAGGATCTCCCCGATCGTCTTATCAGCGAACTGGACAGAGAAGCAGAAAATGGTCCGAAACGTTTCGTTGAGAGGAAGCGCGGCAGAGCGGGGAAGCAGAACCGACCCGCTCGTCCCGGGCCGGCCCGTCAGGAAGGCTGCCTGTGATTGGCCGGTCGATGATGTGGATGACGCCGTTGGCTGCGGGCAGGTCCGCCTGGACGATGGTGAACGGCCTGCTGGGATCGCTCATCAGGATGAACTTCTGCAGAGAAACAACCCGTCTCTTCTTCAGACTGAACCAGATCTCACCAAAATAGATTATTATTCAAAACTTAGACTGATGTTTTGAAGGCATCATCTATAAATTAGTCAAAGTTTATTTATTTAGCACATTTAGAACAACCTCAGCTAACCGAAGAGCTTCACAACAATCACATCACAGGTAGATAAATGATGAAACAAAAAATAAAAGCAAGTTTGGTAAAAATAAGACAATTTTATACCAAAAAATAATAATATGAATGAACGAAAAACCAAAACATATTTAAATTTAGCTGCAACGATTTCCAAAAAATTCACATCGGTGAAGTACTAACATCCTCCTTTTTTATTTTTATTTTCTTAATTGTGAGGATTTAACATCAGAATATTTAATCTAAAAAAAAAAGAAAAAAAATAAATATTGCTTTGGTTCTCTTTCCAGTTTCCTGCCTGATTATTTCTGGGTTTGTTATTGCCATGTAGGCTTTCTATGAACAGTTCCTGTGTTTTTATTATTACCCACAGCAATATTAATTATATACTTATGTTATATACATGATTTAAATTTATTTGAGGGCAGCGTTTTAGTGCTTGATTCTATGCAGAAGGTTTGACATGAAATGTTGAAGTGAACTGAACATTTCTGCCTCTCTGAACCGGATCCAACAGGCCTGAGGTCAAAGGTCAGCCTCACAGAATAGGGAGTGGCTAAAGGCGAAAGGTTTGATTCTGAGCAGCTGTAAATATCTTCTCAGAGGAGCTTGACTTGACACACCTGCTGTCGTAAACATGCCCAGAGACAGGAAATGATGCATGCATTGAAGCCCCGCCCACTTTCCGTCAGGGTGACAAACAGAAAGCAATTTTCCTTTCTTGCTTCTGACTGAAGTAGAACTTCAAGAAAACAGCTGAAAGATTCATATCAACGGCATAAACTGGAGACGGGGACGCGGGGAACTCTGACATACTGGATTTGAACTCCTTCAACCTGAAAAGCTACAACCTGGGAGAGCTCAGGTCAAAGTGAAAGTAACTCTCGCCTTCCCTACAGAGGAGCCTGCTTCGTCTTCAGCCGCATTCAGAGACAACATGTCCTCCAGGCCTGAGGAGGATCTGTCCTGCCCCATCTGCCAGGACATCTTTAAGGACCCGGTGGTCCTGACCTGCAGCCACAGCTTCTGCAGAGCCTGCCTGCAGACCTGGTGGAGGGGGAAGAAAACGCAGGAGTGTCCCGTCTGCAAAAGGAAGTCGTCCCGCAGCGACCCGCCTCGCAACCTGTCTTTAAAGAACCTGTGTGAGTCCTTCACGGCCACACGGCTGTCAGAGCATCTCTGCACTCTGCACTCTGAGAAGCTCAAGATCTTCTGCCTGGACCACCAGGAGCCGGTGTGCATCATCTGTCGGGACTCCAGGATCCACAACGAGCACCGGTTCCGGCCCGTGGACGAGGCGGCGCAGGAGTACCGGGAGGAGCTGCAGAAGATCCTGAAGCCTCTGCAGGACAAGCTGGCCGTCCTGCAGGACGCCAAAGCGGACGGGGACCAAACCCTGAAGTTCATCAAGCTGCAGAGCCAACAGACCGAGAAGCAGATCAGGGAGCAGTTTCAGAAGCTGCACCAGTTCCTGCAGCAGGAAGAGACGGCAAAGGTCGCCGCTCTGCAGCAGGAAGAAGCGAAGAAGAGTGGGGTGATGAAGGAGAAGGTGGCGGCTCTGAGCAGAGAGATCGCGGCTCTGTCAGCCACCATCACAGCTGCGCAGGCGGAGCTGAAGGCTGCAGACGTCTCCTTCCTGAAGAACTACCAGGAAACGGTGAGGAGGGTCCAGCAGCGCCCCCTTCAGGACGACCCGCAGCCCGTCCCCGGAGCGCTGATCGACGTGGTCCAACACCTGGGCAACCTGCCCTTCAACATCTGGAACAGCATGAAGCGGGTCGTGCACTACAGCCCCGTGGTTCTGGACCCGAACACGGCGGACCCGGAGCTCCTCCTGTCCAGCGACCTGAGCAGCGTCCGGTCCGGAGACCGGAAGCAGCTGCCCAGGAACCCGGAGAGGACCCGGTTCTCCTGCTCCGTCCTCGGATCGCGGGGCTTCACCACGGGGACGCACGGCTGGAGTGTGGACGTCGGGGAGAACCAGGACTGGGAGCTGGGCGTGCTGGGGGACGACGTCCAGCTGGGCGGAGCCCCGGCGGCGCAGCTGTGGAGGATCTCCTTCTGCCACGGGAAGCTCACCGCGTTCTCCGGATCAGAACCGGAGACGGAGCTGCCGTTGAAGGCACCGGTGAAGAAGATTGGCGTCCATCTGGACGTGGACAGGGGGAGGCTGTCCTTCTGCGACCGCGGCACCAACGCCAACATACACACCTTCACACACAGCTTCAGCGCCACGCTGTTCCCCTACATTTACACCGAGGACCCGGTGCCGGTCCGGCTCCTCCCAGCCAGCATCTCGGTGAGCGTCAACAAAAACACCTGAGAAGATCCACAGGTTCGACAGAAGGTTTATGTCAGCGTTCACACACAGTTTACCATCTCTGAGCTGAAACTCCCTCATTCTACTGGAGACATTTTGTCCATTTTTGATTTTCAACAGGGGTGCACCGATTTATCGGCACCAATTTCCTTCATTTTAGGAGGTCAGTGATCAGCTGACACTTTCATGTGAAGCTGATCCCATTCGCCGATCTTTTCTACCTCAGCAAAGATCTAAAAATCATCTGCGTTCTCTTCTGCTCTGCAGTGAGAGGTTTGACCCCGCCCACCAGGTCATGTTTAAAGTTAACAATAGTCGCCTCATTCCTAGCAACTCAGCAACTTTAGCGACATTTCAGATAAAAAAGTTAGAATCTGTCAAAGTCTGAATTGGCAGGTCAGGCTTTTTAAAGATCAGCGATCGGCCAGGAACTGCAATCGGTGCACCCCTAATTTAAAAAAAAAAAAATTATAAAATCTCTAGAAAACAAGCAACTTGCTGGTCTTTAGGTGCAAAATATGAAGGTGGGATGACAGAAAAAATGTTTTCTAATCATCCGAATTCGGGGTGGGCAATATGGACTTAAAGTTTTATCAAGATATTTTGTAAAACATTTGTGATATTGATGAAAGTGAGGATAAAAACTATTTAATTCTCCTTTTTTAGTTAACTGTGTGTTGGTAATTATAACCCCACAAACACAAATACTGCGCTTTAAAAACGCTCCCATTTGTTATACGCTTCTTTAGGAGAGCTCCACGCGATAACTGCATTTTCAAATTTATTGGTATTTATTGATGCTTTTAATAAACAAACAGTGGAGAAAATAGTTAAACTGACAATCCTGACAGTAAGGACAGTTTTGGGTGGTTTTAAGCATCATTAACTGGAATTTAGTGACAACGATAAATCAAAATTCTTATAAGAAATTTATCACGATAAATGATAAACGATACGATAATGTCGACCCTTGAGTTTGAATCAAAACTTTATACCGAACATCTGAATCAGCAATAAGAAAACTGTCTGAAACATGAAAATGTTTCTTTAATTTTCTTTGTCTTTCCAGCATTACAGATCTCTGTTTCCTCCAACCTTCTCAGTGAGCGATCCGAAAGTTGTTTTTATCAGGTTCTGGGTTCTGACAGACATTCGGGTCCAGTTCAGATAAAGGTGGTTCTGTTAAGGGACTCAGATCTGACAGAAACATTTTGGATTTTTTTATCAGATGTTTTTTTAACTGCAGAGGTTCAAATAATTACATTATGAAGATTATAAACCTGCAGGAAACATACCAAGAAGTTGTGCAATGTGCTTTCATCTTTTTTAATGAATGTGAATGAATATTCAGTATAAGGTTTTATTTAGTTCAGTTTTACTTTGAGGTGTGATTTTAGATAAAAAGCTAAATACTGAAGTTACTTGTCTTGATTTTAAAAATGAGGAAATAACGTCTGAATGAAAATTATAATCTGTTGAGCTTTAATTGTCATTTTCCCTGACTAATGTGAAATTATGTTACTGGATATAAAAATTATGAAAATCTTCTGTTTTGGGAGGCGGTGAAAAAAGACAAACCTATTTATTCATTTATGTAAACAAAATAATTGACCTCTAATAATTTGCTATAAAATGAAATGTTTTTATAAAAGGTGATGAAATAATTTAAAAACTTTTATTTTTTAACAAATTTTCATTTATCAGCTAATTTTAATGTTGGGATGAATAAAAATCTAATAAATTTTATCGGCTTCATGTTTCTTCATTTAATATATTAATTTTTTTCTTACATCTTAATCTTAATAATCTCCCAGCAGCTTTGAATCGTGATCTATCGCTGACAAATCGATCAGCTTCCTGGCTCTAGAAAGGTACTGAGAAGGAAGAATGACCCGGTTCTGGTTCTGGAGGAATCGACTGGTCACCTTGTTGGCTTTGACTCTCAGCTTTCCTCCGCCGTAGAGGCTGAAGTCTCGGCCCTCCAGGTCCCGGTAGAGGTGCTGACCCAGGATCAGGTGGTTCCTGCACACCGCCTCCTCATTAATGCCCTGCAGACGGAGCAGATCGGGTTCAGCCACACGGGCCTCGACAGCAGAACCCACCCACAGAACCCACTTTAACAGATAAAACTCTTTAAATGTAGGATTATAATCTGAATCGATCAGCTATAAACGGATCTTTTCTCAACGTTAAGCTGCATGCTGAGCTCAGAGATGTTAAAATAAGGATTTCTGTGGTTCTGATCAGGTTCTGGACCTAATTTATCGTATAAACATCACCGTTAGTCGTTGCTCGGTGATAAATGAGCCAAAATTATCTAAAGAAAGTTCAAACTAACGAGGTTCTGAGCTCAGATCCAGACCCGGATTTTCATCTCAACAAATCTAGTTGAGTTTTGACAAAGTCCAACCTGTGAAACGGGTCACAGTGAACATGTCCTTGTGACCCGGTTCTGACAGAATCAACCTGAACAGGAAGCTGGACCCACACTCAGAGGTTCTTTGAGGAGCGGGAAGAAAGCAGTGAAGGGTCCAGAGTGACTCAGAACCATGGGACATCCTCCCCCTGTATAAACAGAAACAACAGCTTCACAGCAGAACCAGCAGCAGCAGGCGGGTCCGAAAACCCAGATCCTTCACCCAGGAAGAAGACAATCAATCAGAGGAGGAGGAGAGCCGACCCGTCACCATGGAAACTGAAGCAGAGGCCCGGTTTCATGCTTTACCTCCTGAGTGGAGTTTTCTTTATTTTACCGAACAAGGCGATGGCTCCGGTCAGGTTCTCCCTCTGGTTCCCTCTCTGGTTCAGCTCCATGAGGCTCACCATCAGGTTACCGTAGCAACGGTGTCCATCACCAATGAACCCCGGCTCGCACAGACATCTGCAGCAGAAGGATGAAGGTCAGTGCTGCTGTTCTCACTCTGGGCTCTAGAGGGCGACCAAGTTCCTCTCCCTGGGTTCAGCGACAGTTATGGTTCTGGAGAAACAATACACCGCTCACTTTTCAAAACAAAACAAAACAAAACAAAACAGGAATGACTTCAATGAGGTCATTTTTAAACAGAGATTCAAGCTGAAAACATCAAGTGTTCAGAAAGCTTTGAATTTTATTACATGAACTAAATAATAAGGTTTAGGTGAGGTTAAAGTAACTGAAACGCACTTTGATTTATAAAGTTAAGTTCAATGAAATTAGTTACTCTATGAGTTAATTTACTGTTTCTGGTTAGAGTCCAAGCTGGATCCCTGGAGGGAGGAAGGAATGAGACCGAGCCATCTGACCTGGGATTCCCATCCAGCTCCGTCTGGCAGGTCGCCGTGGGGTCGCAGGTCACATCTGTGCAGGCAGAGACCAGCCGGCAGCCGTGCTCAGCGCTGCCTCCTACAGGCGACATGCCCAACATGCACTCACAGCTGGACTGAGACACAAGAAAACAGGAGAATTAAAACAGCGGCTGAGAGGCTAAAGTTTTCCTCTAGAGCCGGCTGAAGGGTTCCCTCAGATCTGTCTCTGGGGTTCTCTCAGAACCGAATCTGGGTTTTCCAGAGCCAGCTCAGGGTGTCCTCAGAACCGGATTTGGGCTTTCTCAGATCCGGCTCCAATTTCCCTGAGATCTAGCTCCAGATTCCTTCAGCTCCGGCTCCGGGTTCCCTCAGATCCGAGTTTCCTCAGACCCAGGTTCCCTCAGACCCAGGTTTCCTCAGACCTGGGTTTCCTCAGACCCAGGTTTCCTCAGACCCGGGTTTCCTCAGACCTGGGTTTCCTCAGACCTGGGTTTCCTCAGACCTGGGTTTCCTCAGACCTGGGTTTCCTCAGACCTGGGTTTCCCCAGACTCGGGTTTCCTCAGATCAAACTTTCCTCAGATCCGAGTATAATCAGATCCGGGTATAATCAGACCCGGGTTTCCTCCTCACCTCGTCAGGTCCTTTGAAGACGCAGACGGTGGAGTTGGTGGGACAGCCTCCGTTGTTGACCAGGCAGGGGTTCTTGGGGATGCAGATCTTCCCGTCTCCGTCGTAGCCGGGTTTGCAGGTGCATCTGATGTTGCTGGCCTCCTTGGAGCACTGGGCGTTGGTGTCGCAGTCTCTCTGGGAGCAGGCGGCTGAGGACACAAGCAGCTCAGCTCAGCCAGAGCTGACCTAAAGGCAGAGGTGACCTAATGGCATCTCTGCCTTTAGGTCACCCAGACTAAACAACAAAAGCTCCCCTTTGAGAATCTTCTTGCTCTGCGAAGGTTTCACAGTCTGAGGCGCGCCTCACCTAGACACCTGTTGTCCTTCATCTTCCTGTATCCAGGCAAGCAGTCACAGTCGGCATCTTCTGCTTCTCCTTTGCAGTAGGAGTAGGAGCTGCACCTCCGGCACCCTCTGCTCACTACCGACACACACAGCAGGGATGGAAAAGCTGCCAGCAACTCCTGCCTCAAAGCTGCACTTTTTAACTTTTACTAACAATATATTTTTATAGAAGTCGCTACAGTTTGACAGATAATCTATGAAACATATAAATCTCCTCTGTGCTTACTAGAAACAACCAATCAGAGCCAGGTTTCAGGTCTTAGCGCTGTTAATCACAATCTCATGTGGAGCTGCTCACCCCATCACCCCCCTGTCAGCAGATCCTGTTGTGAATCCTCAGGCTAGTTAGCATAGCCACCGATGACAGCAGATCAACGGTTTTCCTGTAACGGTAAGCTGCTTCTCCGCCATTGGCACATTTACCAGCAAATACATGAGGATGATTGACAGCACTAAGACCCTCTTTATGGCTCTGATTGGTTGTTTTCAATAAGCAATAAATCAGCTAATAAATTAAAACCAGCTCAATAATTAGGCCGCCACCTGATGATGACATCATCACCTGCAGCCCAGCCTGAAGCAGTGTTAACGCCTCACCTTGGTCACAGCGCCTCCCAGTGTACGGAGGCTGACACCAGCACTGCCCATCACCGTCGGGGCCCTTGTTGCACACTCCGTTGACGCAGTCACATTCTGGACACACACAAAGTCCTCAGAGTCAGGCTGCAGCTCGTTCTCTCTTCAGCCACTAAAGCACAGGATGCAGAACTGAAAACATTAAACTGGATCGATGTTATTTAGCAGAGGAGCTGGTCCTGATCTGAGGAAGGAATCAGGATGCTACAGACAGCTGCGTCTCATCCAGCTAGCTGCTCAGCCGGTCATGATGTTCTGCTGATGAACCATCATTTCATTCAGGTGTGTTGAACCAGAGAGAGAAGAGAAACCTGGACACAACGAGACAGAGCGCCTACCTTTATCACAATTCTTCCCAAATGCATTCGGATTCTTACACTCCTGACAGGCAAAGCCAGAGAAACCCTCCTGCAGAAAGAAACAAACATTTTTATTCTATTATTTATAAAAACACAGAAACTGCTGACAGCTTCCCTCTGGAACGAACATATCTGGGTTCAATAAAGTGAATGTAGTTGTAGTTGAGGGCTGATGTGTCAGCTTTCTAAATGGCTATCAGGGGTTTCTGCTCAGATTCTCCATTAAACCTAAATATCTCAGAGAATGGGATCAACACCGGAGCAGACAGATGAGCCGCCGCTCTGGTCCGGTCCTGAGTTTAAAGGGGCAGTATTATGTAAAATCAACTTTTTTCAGCTTCACGTCATGTTATAATTTTATTCCCTCATGAAAAACAAACCCGGAGTCTTCCTTTGGTTATTTTATTCAGCTGTGAGAAATACTTAATCTCCATGGCAACCATTCAGCTGTGTAAAATACCTGGGTGGACCTAGCTCCGCCTTCGAGGCGTAGATTCTCTCCCACTCAGCTCCTTCAGACTCGCCAGCAACAATTAGCAAACATCTGGTGGAACTGCTGAGCTCATTATAGAAGCTACATGTCAGAGCAACGCTGGTAAAACTGCTGTTAAAGGGTTAATAGAGGAGCCATGTTGGCATGGCTTCCTGAAGGCGGAGCTTCAGAAAGGGCAGGGGTTTTTAAAGAGACAGAGGCCCAATTTCAAGGCATTAAATCTGGAAATAAAATTTATTTTCAATCATATTTTATATATAT
>NW_006800616.1:75234-108373 GCF_000485575.1 Poecilia formosa | reverse complement strand
ACTAAAGGTAACATAGTTACTTGATTGTGCTAAGAAATGGCCCTCTGAGCCTGGAAAACACATAGTACTGGCCCTTTAACATCAGGAACGCGTCGCGGCCCTCAGGTGCGCTCTAACCTTACAGATGCAGGTCCCGTTGCCGACGTCTCCATCCACACAGTCACCGTTGTAGTTGCAAATCCTTCCTGACCAGCTTGGGCATGCTGCGCACACACACACACACACACACACACGCACACATGCACACACACACACACACACACACACGCACACACACACACACACACACGGAGGTCACAGATCTATCATATTGTGGTGATCAAGCAGCATCAACTGCAGCAACACGTGGGAAAGAGAAACGCGGCTCTCAGGAATGCTGAGCAGATAAAACTAAGACAGAAGAAACACTTCTTCAGGTTTTGGGACTTTGGTTACTTTCTTTACATTTTCTAAGCTCAATGATTGGTTAAGAATGGCTTTTGAACTGATGAGTAGAGATGAGCAATAATAGCAAAAAATATTAAAAAGTATATTATATTTTTAATATTTTTTAACAACAATCAAAGACGATATTCCACTTTTTCTGTTTTTCTTTGTTCAAATAAATTTTTTGTGCTTTCTTTTATAAACAGTCAATGGAATGAGAAATATATTCATATATAAATTTATACAAAAACTGTTTCAAAGAAAATACAAAATACACAAATAAATATAAATGTAAACTAATTTTGGCCAACAAAAAATTATCTGTTATCAGTTAAATAAAAATACTTAAATACAAAAAGCACTGATTGCAGTTTTCTGGCCGATCGCCGGTTTCCGATTTTAAAGAGTCTTAGCTGACCGTTTTGATTTTGGCCAATACCTTTTTTTTTTCTGAAAGGTCGTTAGATATAGTAATAACATTGCTGAGTTGGTAACAGTGGAGTGTCTACTGTTAACTGCAAACATGCAGACGTGACCGGATGGGCCGTCAGTCAAACCTGTCGCTGCAGAGCATAAGAGGACAGTGGCTGGTTTATAAACCTTTGCTGAGATCGGGGGATAAGATTGGCTTCACATCTAAGTACCGGCCAATCACCGATCTCCCACTGTTATGACCTGTGAGTCCTGACTGACACACAGACTGAAGGTTAGGATTAGAGATGACCTGAGAGGGCGACTCACAGAGACACAGCGGGCCCCAGCGGCCAGGGCAGCACTGCGGACGCAGGATGTTCTTCACACACAGGTGGTGGCATCCATAGAGCTCCAGCTCCCTGCCGCCGATCTGCACCACGTAGCTGCAGAGGAGAGCAGGATGACAATCTGAGCTCTCATTACGACCATCCCTGGGGTTGAGGTCAGGGTTGATTACCAGGTTATTAGAGTTAACCAAAACTAACAAAATTACAAAAACTGAAACTGAGAAAACGCTTTCATTAACTGAAATAAATAAAAACGGTGATTAGTGGGGGAAAATCTTTTTATCAGAAAATAGACCAAGCCTCCTCATGTTTCGTTATAATACAGAAATAAAAAAACCAAAAACTTTACCACCCTGGTTTGGACCCGGATGAAGACCCGGGTCTGGACCCGTTGCCTACCTGCAGTTGGAGGTGCTGAGCTGGGTGAAGCCGCGCGGGCAGCTGGAGGTGACGGAGGCGGCGCAGGAGGTGCAGGCGGTGAAAACATCCATCCTCTGAGGAACATCACAGCGACCAGGAGGCGGCGTCTGGTAGGAAGAGCAGCGTTCACGTCAACCTCAGCTTTCATTCACAAACTCACTGAACTTCAGTCTGAGCTGAGGGAGACGCCTCACTACTCACCTTAAAGATAAACGGTTAACTTTTATAAAACATATTTTCTTACATATTTGTTGAAAGTGTCACTTTGTGTGACAGTTTGGTTTTAGACAGATAAAACTAACGCTCCTCTGCCTGAAAACAACCAATCAGAGCTAGGAGGCGGATCTTAGCGCTGTTCATCACAATCTCATGTGGGGGTGCTCATGCCCCTCCCTCTTACCTATCTGCTCTATGCTATGTTGCAGCTAGCATATTCTGTTATGAATGCTAGTTAGCATAGCCACCCATGACGGCAAATAAATGGTTTTCCCGTAAAAGTAAGTTGTTTTTATGCCATTAGCACATTTAGCAGCGATTACATAAGCTTGATTGAGAGCGCTAAGACCCTCCTCCTGGCTCTGATTGGTTGAGAGCGGTGTGTTTCTCCAGATGGCAATAATATCTCGGGGAGGAGGTGGAGGACATCGAGCTTTTCAAACTGTCACAACATGATGATGGTTTGTAAATATGTAAAAAACTAAATTCTTTATAAAAGTTACATACTGCAGCTTTAAACTTTTCCACTTTCAGATGCAGAGGACGACACCTTTAGCAGGGAGCTAATGGAGCTAGCATCATGCCTGTGTGGTCTTGTTAAATGAAGGGCAGCAGAGTTTTGAACACAAAACTGAAGCCTGACTGGTCAGAATATTCAGAGTCACCTGGATGTCACCCAGACGCTGCAGCAGGGGCCAGATGAAACATGCATCATGTATTTGACGATCTGTGGATTTACCGTAAATCCAAAGATCATCCGCGTAGAAGCAGACGTTGTCTCAGACCAGAGCCCAAAGAGAGCAGTAGTGGCCAAACAAAGTCACCTTTATTCATAAAGAAACTTAATAACAGAATCACTCGGCAAAGTTCTCAACATAAAAGAAAACTAGAATCTGAATTTTAAAAAACAAGCAAATGACACAGAGGTCAGGAAAAACTTTAAAATAAAAATAAAAAGAGATGGGTCTTAAGAGCAAAGGCCCTGTGAAGACTGAACTGGAGTTTGCAATGGAAAAGTTTTCATAATTTGGGAGCCTCAAGGGTAAAAGTCTTAAATAAAGAGGAGGACAGAGTAACAAACCCTGAGGAATCCCACAGGAAAGAGGTGCCAGTGAAAATAAACTTTGATTATTAAAAACAGAAAAATCAGTCTCTCAGACATGAACAAAGTCAGTTCAGTGGTGCCGCTTTAATCCCACCCACTGCTCCAGACTGAGGAGGGAAGAAGAAGGGCTTTATGGGAACTGTAGGACCGGTGGTTTGAGTGTCTGATCTCTCCTAATTTACCGGTTTCTGAGTCATAGATTTTAGAGTCTGGCTCTGCAAATACTGGCAAAGTTTGTCTGAACAGCACCTCTGAAAATTGATTTCTCATACTTCCCATTCAGAGCCAGAAGTTACATTTTTTCAGGGTTAGAGAGTAAAATATGTGACCAGGAAGCAACCTGTTCTACCCGTCCCTCAGATTTTAAGGCAACCTAAGGCTGCATGTGTTCCATATCAGTCGATATCAATAATTATTGATTAGATTTTAGTTTTAAATATCTGAAGTACTGCCACACTAGTGGGGTGGCGTTTCCTGTTTTGCCCACAGTTTTTACTCCAGGCTTTTGTCTTTCATTTTAATGCAGTTATGAAGCACAATGATGAAACCTGAAGCTACTGCTGCGCAAAAGTTACTCAGCAGGTTGTTACCAGGCAACCAAAGAGCGAGGGAGTTGCTAGGCAACCAAAGAGCGAGGGAGTTAGTTGATCCGACTAACCTTGCTTAGCTAGCCATGAGATTTTGAGCGGCTAAGTCTTGCTCCTGCCTACATCCCCCAGAATGCTGTGCTGTTCTGGATCAAAGTATATGGAATATTGAATATTCCATCAGATGTAATATCTACTGATAATGATCATGTTTCTATCACCATATATATGGTTATTGATTTATTGTCCAGCCCTGAAGTTCAAGTCCTACAAATACTGTTTGATATTTTTAAAAGTCTAAAGAATAAAAAATGAATAACATCAAAACCCAACTTGAACAACTTGTTGTTATTGTCTCAAGTTGTGAATGTTTGTAGACTTTTGACCATTAATAAGATTTAGTGAAGTCAGAATGAATATTAGAGAGTTCTTGACTGTTGTTTAATGACAAAAGGTTTTTGTCTGACTTGCTCATGCCTGCAGATGATCAACCTTTTTCATACATTCAGCAGACGGTTCTGGAGATAACCTGAAAAAAGTGAAACCTCGGGCTGCAGATCTGTTTTAGACGATATCTGATCACCTAGATCTCTGGTGAAAAAGAGAAAGAAGAGAGTTGGAGGCGGTTTACCTGCTGTTGTCCTGAAGTTTGGATGCAGAGATCCAGGAAGAGGAGCAGGAAGAGCAACATGGCTCAAAGTCTCACATCCAGAAAGCAAAATAAATCCTGGTATCTTTGTTATGCCGAGTAAATGTCCAGAAAAGAAAATCTATCACAACTTTAACCTTAAAATTCAACCTGCCAACTCAGTGCAGGAAAAAACACATGGACAGCAACATCCTCTGTTCAGCAACACAATGGACAACTACTCCAGCAGGAACAACTGTCAGGCAACTGAAAGCTGCCTCCTTCTTATGAGCACAGAACCGCGCAAAAGAAAAAAAAATCAAAGCTCTTATAAAAACAAACAACAGGGTGGATCCAGGCGTGGACGCTGTTATCAGCACATTTCCTCACAATCTTTGAGCCCGATGTGTGAGAAAGTAACTACGAACAGCAGCAAGTTACCCAGAGCCCAGCGCCTGCCGTCTTTTTCTTTTTCCTCTAATCTAGGAAGGAAACATAACAGAAACTGGCAAAGACAGGAACCTCTCAGTAGAGGTCATCTCCTCCCACGTGACCCGGCGGTACCAGCAGAGGTACCGCTGAAATGCTTCACAACTGCAACAGCCAGAGGGAAACATGGACGCAAAAGAAGCAGAAAATACATCCAGCAGCTCTGACATCATGAACAAGAACGTCTTTTTGATCCAGTTTACCTTCAGAACCATCTGGAATCAACAACCAGAACCTGCAGCAGGAGCTCAGCGTTTCAGCTGTTTTGCAGTTTTGTGGAAGTTTGATCCAGATTTGTGGTGCATAGAAGCTGAATGCTACTTTTCCATGTTTGGTTCTGGTTCTGGGGATGCAGAGCAGAACCAGAAACAGAAAACCTGAGAGGTCTGGAAGGTCAATACGGCGGATCTTTAATCCAGTGTGGTGCTAAGCCATTCAGTGATTTATAAACTACCAACAGTATTTTGAAGTCTATTCTGTCATTGTAGGGACTTTAGATGAGCTCCACCTTCCTGGTTTTAGTCAGAACACCAGCAGCAGCATTCTGGAGCAGCTGCAGCTGAAGGATTGTTTTATTCAGACCTGTGAAGACGCTGCTGCATTAATAAATACGACTAAAGATAAATGCATGGATGAGTTTCTCTAGATCTTGCCACATTCACCAATTCGCACTAATCCTCTAATCCAGAATTAGAGGATCACTCCTCTACTATTGGAAATGTTCTTCAGGTGATAGAAGGCCGACTTTGTAACTGTTTTTTATGTTCTTACAGGTCAGATTTGAGTCTGATTTCTAGCTTCCAGCTGTAATAACTGAAGCTGACTCCAGATCGCTCCTCTTTAGGTCCAAAGATAATAACTTCAGTTCTGTTTCTGTTCAGCTGGAGAAAGTTTTGGCACATTTATCTGTTCTAAGCATTTATTCAGTGACTGGATGGTTCTGAGTCACCTGGTGACATCGTGATGTAGGTTGAATAATCATCTTGTGATCAGAAGATTGTAGCTTCGATTCCAACTTCCTACTGCCACATGGCGGTGTGCCTCTGGGTAACACACTTAACCCCAAATTGCCTATCGATCTGCATATCGGCGTATAAATCTGTGAGCCTTTGTGAGTATGAATGTGACTCTAGTGTAAAGCGCTTTGATTGGTCAAAATGATTGGAAAAGCGCTATATAAGTTCAGTCCATTTACCATTTATAGTAATGTAGAGCATGGTAGTTAATCTTATTTCCTGTTATAACCTGAGCCAGTGGGAGCATGTAGGTATAGAATAAGAGGGGCCCTCGGATTGAGCCTTGGGGAACCCCACATGTTACTTCTGTCCGGTTCAATAAGAAGTTATTGAAACAAAGAAATCCCAGTACTTTATGTAAGATTCGAACTAGTTGAGCACTGGACCGGAGAGTCCGACCCAACTCTCCAGTCGATTCAGTCATGATCAGTACACTGCAAAAACTCAAAATCTTACCAAGTATTTTTGGTCCAGTATAAATATATCTTAGTACACTTAAAATAAGACAAAACTAACTCAAGACTTGTTATTTTAAGTCTCATTGATTTCAAACAAGAAATAGGAGCTTAAGTTAATAATTCCTTAGTATTGGTGAAAAAGTTCTTATACCATTGGCAGATTATTTAACTTTTAACATGGGAAAAAAGTATTTTATAATTTAAATAATCTTCCAGATGAACTAAAACTTTTTCATCAATATTAAGGAATTATTGACTTGACTATTTCTTGCTGAAAAGTTGTTTGTTAATTTTGTCGTATTTCAAGTGTGCTAGTATATTTACAGTAAAAACTAGACAAAAATACTTGCCGTGTTAAAAGCTGCACTGAGGTGCATCAGAACCAGCACTGTGTTTATGTGGATGTCATTGAACACTTTAACTAGGACAGTCTCGGTACTCTGGTAACCATGGAAACCGGACTGACGTCAGAGCGGTTGGTCATCGTGTTGAAACAGTTTTTCAGTAATTTTGCTGATGAATGGGCAGTTGGAGATCGG
This sequence comes from Poecilia formosa, assembly GCF_000485575.1. Classification (NCBI taxonomy): domain Eukaryota; kingdom Metazoa; phylum Chordata; class Actinopteri; order Cyprinodontiformes; family Poeciliidae; genus Poecilia; species Poecilia formosa. The sequence continues at coordinate 101,728 of NW_006800616.1, read as the reverse complement.
CCTGTAATTCTGCAGTAGCGATTTGTCCAGATTGTTCTTTTTTTATCAGAGGTTTGATAAAAGTTGTTTTTAAAGCCTGATGGGAAAACACCTGATAAGAGCGACGAGTTTACTGTCTGGATCAGATGCAGGACTTTTTTAAGGAGTTGTGGGTTGGACATCAAAACAGCAAGAGGATGAGCGCAACTGATTTATAAATTCTCCTAAGTTTTGTGGTTGTACTGTTAAAATTTTGCGATTATCTCAGCCATTTTCTTAAAGCGTTGGTATTGGATTTGCCAACCAACTGTGGCTAATGAGGCACAAACATTGTTGATGTTTTGTTAATGATTTCTACAAAGAATGTTTCACTTTGTGTGTTTAACCAAGCAGGTTTTAAAGCCTCCCTCCGACTCCTGCAAACATTCGTCCTGTTATTGCGTCCGAACAGCTCAATCTTTCTGCGCCTCAGTCATTGATAAAGCTCTACATGGGTAAAGTCCACTTACCAGCGAAGGTCCTGATTTTGGATCAGAGTCGTCATTTTTGCTTGGGGTCAACTGAAGGCCATGATGATGTGAATTCGGTGTCTCTGCAGGTCCAAGAAGTTTACCAGGATTTCAGGCTTTGGCTTTTATCTGAGGGGAGCAGTTTGGGTCACATGGTTAAAACTTGGTCAAATTCAAACGTTGAGGCAAAACAGAGTTGTTAACTTGTTACATTTACACAATTATATTTACTTAAGTAAGTTTTTTTTAAAAAAAGTGAATATCTTTACTTCACTGTGCTTTTTACTTTTACTTGAGTACAATTTCAGGATTTTCTACCCACAGAATGAAAAACAAACATGTTTTAACCAAATTTCACCAGACACAAACACACACCTGCAGCTTTTATTAAAGTTTCATAATTTCTTTTATTGAAAGAAACTGATTTGGAAAAATTTTCTTTCACCTGATTTTTTTTTTCTTTTTCACTTATATGAATTATTGTCATTTTGGTCCTTAAAACGTCAAAATGTCCACTTAACCTTATATACTGGTCTGTCTGATTATGTAATTTTTAAATATTAAATGATAATTTGATAATTTATTCAGTACCTGAGTTAGAGTTTTTACCAAATACGTTTTTACTCTTACTTGAGTAATTTTTTGGACAAAGTAGTGCTACTTTTACTTATACTTTTTGGATTCTCTGCCCACCTCTGTCTTTTGCACACCCTTTAAATAAAGTGTTACTTGGTGAACTGACAATAAATTAAACTTTGACTTTGAGTTGAGGTAGATGCATGTTAATCCTGTATGCAGACTTTGTTTTTAGCTTAAATGTGACATTAAAAGATCTGATATAATGTATCAAGCCTGTGATGATTGGATGTAAACTTCTGTCTAAGAGGTTTTAAGGAACCGTGAATCTACTAGACAGGAAGTCTTCGGAGGATTTTCCCTCCGTCGGGCAGTTGCGGTGGTACCACTGAGACGGATTTCCTCTTCAGCTGTCTGCTTCTCAGGGTGGAAAAAAGAGAACAAAATGTGAAAGCTGACTTCCTGTTTTAACCAAGATGGACTTGGTCAGCAGGCGCAGTGAGAGCGACCTAACTCAGGGTTAAAGGTCAAAATGCAAACCTGTCGAACAATGGCAGGAAGCAGGCGATAAGTGATCTAGACCTTAAATGCTTGCGGAGTCCTCTGCAGCAGTTTTGATCCTGCCAGATGTTTCACACACATCTGTACAGTGTAAGCACTGAACATCCAGTCACAAGATTCAGGACAGTTTCCAAACACGTTGAGTCAAATTGGTTTCACCAGCTTTAAAAATGCTACGTAAAGCACAATTTCTGCAAGCTTCAGTCAGTTCAGTTTATCAGCTGTGATTTAATTCTGAAACCTACATGAATTACACTTACTTATAGTTTGCACTTACTTCTTGAAACTTGGACTTTCTTGACTGTACAGGACACACATATGTAAGACTGATCACATATGGTATTGGGCTTCAGGCATTTATGTTCATGTTCCTATTTAGAGTCAGTTATTGTGTAATAATGCACCCATTGTTTTAATTTCAAACCAAACTAAACACCTGCAGGGTAATCTGATGTTATTAATGTGCGCATTAATAAAATTTTAGGGCTACTTTTAGTTTAGAAGCACAATAAAAAAAATAAACTGAGTTCCTTTGGCAAAATAAAAATGTTCTTCCGGTCGGACATAAATAATTATTTTATTTTAGGCGTTAAGATGCAGCTAGTCAGCGCAGGGTGTAGCGCTGCTAAACGCCTCACAGCTGCAGCAGTGAGTGTCGGTGGCACACTGTTAATCTAATACTATTCTAAAAACAAAGCCAACTCACGCCTAGAAACTGAAATATATTCATGCAGACACGAATTCCTCTGATAAGTAGTCCTGGCATTGCTTCTTTCCACCACTATCTTCAGCTTTTCTTTTGATTGACCTGGTCTTAAGAAACTTATCCATTATTACTTTTAACACAATCCTTTGGTGAGCTAACTTTACACATTTCACTTTAAGCTCATATCACGGCAAATAAATGGTTGTTTGTATGCAGAGCGCACTCGCAAACAAGACATTTTTTATAAGTGAATTAATCTGCCAATGAACCCAATACTTTTACATCAAAGAAATTATTGCCTTACAACAAGCTCCTAAATCTTTACTTATAAGTTAGTTTTGTCTTATTTGAAGATATTTGCACTAAAACGTAGACCAAAATACTTGGTAAGATTTTGCGTTTTTGCAGTGTGGCAAAAGAGGACAAAGACGAAGCAGCTTTAGTGATGGAACAGCAACCATCAGCTCTAGTGGTACAGGTTCTGGAGTCCAGTTGACCCGCTTTGTTCTTTAAAAATGCTTCGTCATGTCACAGTGTTTGTTCCTACAGAAGGAAGTGACCCATTTATCCCTAGCAGAGTTCCTCGGGTCCTCCTGGAAACAAAGGCCTGAACAGAAGTTGCTTCCCATCAGTCGGCTGACCTCAGTGGAACCAGCAGAAAGCCAACCGTGGGTTAGATTCCTGCTTTTGCTGATCAGGCACTTCCTGGTACAGTATCTCTGTTTTCTGCCTGCCGCAGAAAGGAAGTGAGTTGGGTTTTATGATGAGCAGAGATGAATGACAGGAAATGGAGGAAGTTTAATGAGTTGATGGGTGGCGGTGCGTTTGATGCTTTTTAACCCCAAAGTCATCCAGTTCCTGCTGAGCAGCTTCTGATGGGTCTTGTTCAGATTTATGAGGTTTCAAAAGGCTTCCATTGGATCAACACCTAACTATGGTGGGAAAACTAAAGCAACTGCATGATTTAATCTGAAAACAGCAAAACTACTAATACGGAGTTCTGTGAAAAGTTGCATTCAGTAGAAAACTATTACGAGGTCATCAGATGTACTACAGACCAGAGCTGAAGCCAACTGGTGACTATTTCTTCCTAACTTAATTCTAGTTATTTACATAATATAGCTTTTAAATCAGGTTAGCTGCGGTGTGGTTGTCAGCTAGTCATGGCCCACCTGGGTCTCCTTCCGGTTCTGGCAGCAGATCAGGCTGAATCGGGTTAAACGCTCAGGAGAAAACATAGACCATCATCCTGCTCCGTCACGGTGAGGCAGATCCAAGATGGCGTCAGCGTCCCCACGCCGATAAGCATCCTTCATCATCCCATGTCCGAGTGAGGCAGATTCAAGATGGCGTCAGCGTCCCCACGCCGATAAACAACATATGATGCCACTCTGACCAAGAAGGTCCAAGATGGCGTCATTGTCTCCACGGCTACAAACAGACCGGGTGAGGCAGGTCCAAGATGGTGTCTTCATCTCCATGACTACAAGCAATCCTTTTTTTTATCGCTTTATTGGAAATTCAAGAAAACATCATATGACGAAGCACACAACAGTAACATAAGAGCATATTGTCAACCTTCACCATCCCGCTCTGACCGGGTTTGACTGGTCCAAGATGGCGTCTGCTTATCGACAGCGATAAGCAACCTGCAGCGGACTGTTCTGTAGTTTCCTACTTCAACTGGATTTTCTCCAGGATCTTCATGATGTGGGTTGCCATGACAACAGGTTTGTGTTGTCATGACAACACAAACCTGTTGCCATGACAGATTTGACAGTCATCCATTAGTCATGATGGATGACTGAGTTTTCATGGTTAACCAATCTGTCCTTTAATAACCAAGGTTACTATAGTTAAGTTAAATTAAATAAACTGTAATTAAAGGGCGGGGGGAGGGGAGGAACTATGACTAACAAACTATATTATACGTTTATAAGACTAAATCATACTGAAATTAGATATATAATACCCTTCTTATGCATATGAATACATTAGGCTTTAGAGATTATGTGAAATTAATTTTGCTCTACACAAGCAGTTTACGTCAGCGGTCGGCAAATCGAAATCCTCTTTTCTGAGATTGAAACAATTGACCAATCATGAAACAAAGCCAGAAAAAGGTTTCAGTCTGACTTTTATTCAATGGCTTTCATCTTCAGAACAAACTTACGGGTTCTCCATTCAGTCATGCTGACTGTAAAATACAAAAACAAACACTGGGAATGTGCATATATAGAAAAAAAATACAACACTATAATAACAGTGATTATGATATTTAAGCCTTCATGTTGGAAACATTGTTAGAAACCTAATCTTTTTAATGTTTCAGGATGAAAAACATCCAGTCTGTCATAAAGCAACAATCCTGTTAAATTAATATTAATAAAAAGCTTCGACATACAGTCCGTTAATACTGTTCCGTCTGGTATAATAATGTGCAAGAAATACAACGTTCAGAGCAGATTGTGCCAAGCAGCTGGGTGAAAGTGTGTGTGCAAATGGATTTATGCAGCAGAACAGAGAAAATAAACACATGAAATCAACTTTTGGTTTTAAAGCATATTTAGGAAGAAATCAAGCAGCTTTGGAATCACTTGTTTATGTTGGGGGGACTGAGGTTTATAAAGTTACAAAATCAACAGCAATAATTTGGGTTATTTAGAGAAAACAGTGGTTGGTTCATTTGTCAGTTTTTTCACCAAGTTATTCATTCATTTATAAATGTAGCAGTTTCACACTGAATATTTAGCTTGAAACCGCTACATTTCTACGTGAATGAATAACTTCGTGATATTTTCATCCGATAACAGGCTAAGTAACCCAGATTAATTTCTGAAAGTAACTGTCCCTGTCTCCGGTATTTGTGCTGAGTTCATTTATTTAAAGATTACGCACTGCAGATACACAAAATCATTTTGTGGAGTTTCTAATGCAAATATCTTATTACACTGGAAGTAGGACAAAACAGTCTTAAAAGTACCTTTTCAGCAATAAATAGGAGCTGGTTTAAAGTCAATAATTCCTTAATATTGATTAAAAAGTACTACTTCTAACAACAGATTATTTTATCTATTATAATCTGAAAAATGTCTTGTTATAAGTGAAATAATTTGCCATTGGAACTAGCGCATTTTAATCGATATTAAGGAATAATCAACTTAAAACAAGCCCTTATATCTTGCAGAAAAGTAACTTGTAAGTTAGTTTTGTCTGATCTCAAGACAACTAAGATATTTGTGCTAGAAATTAGACCAAAATTAATTTGTAAGATTTTGTGTTTTTGCAGTGCATCAACATAATATTGAGCATTAGACTCCTGTGGTCGTGCTGCAGCGCCCCCTGCAGTGCAACACCAGTCCATTTGTTTCACTTCCTGTTTTTAAAAAACGAGCGGCTCTGAATCTTCGGCGCTTCCAGCAGCAGACATCGAGACGCCTAAAAATAACTTCAACTAGAGTCGGGTCCACTAGGAGCACCCCCCAGGTCCAGACAGCGGTCTTCATGGCGACAGTGGACCCCAGCGTCCAATCAGCCGGTGAGCTCGACAGGAAGCTCCCGGCTGCACAGCGCCTCCCACTGGCGGGCGAGCAGCGAGATCAGCCGCTCCCTGCTGTCACCCCCTGGCACAAAGATGCACCACTGCACCTCGCCCTGGCCGCCGGCCACACACCCCGGGGGCGGAGCCTCCGGGCCAGCGGGGGCGAAGTGGTCCATGGTGAGGTGGCAGAGCAGGTCTGGACCCGGCAGGTCGTCAAACACCAGGGTCAGGGCCTGGGGATAGGGCTGGTAGCCCAGCAGAACCCGGTCCAGGTCCCGGATCCGTCGGGCCTCACACAGCTGGTAGCGCCCTCTGCAGGACGGGACAGGAGGACAGCATGATGTAACCATGGAGACAGGAGGACAGAGTCACTTCCTCAGACCAGGTGCATTAAGGATTTGTTTAGGACTTATTATCTTAATATAATCTGAGCTGGAATTGTTATAAAGGACATTTAGGACTACATATCCCATAATGCCTTGGAAGGAGGAGGAGAAGATTTTAGATAGAGAGAGCCCCTACACTCTGTAGTAAATCATAACTGTTATGATTTGCTCAGCCGTCGTCTTTGGATTAGTCAAATATAATAATAATATACAACCAGGTGAGGCTAGAAGTGAGTCACCTGGACATGCTGGGTTAAAATCTCAAATCATCCCAGGATGGAAATCTCCCAACAACGGACTTGTCATGGTTTGTGGCTGACTGACAGATTAGAAGTGGATGTGAGACCCGAATAGTTCTGTGTCCCACCTGGACGGCGGCTCCTTGGCGAAGTCCGGCAGAGGGTAGCTGACGTAGTCCTCGTCCAGCAGGAAGACGTCCGTCCCAGTGAGGACCAGTGTCCGGGGCTGGAGGACCGGAGACCGCTCAGTGGAGGCGGACGGCTGGCTGGGCATTTGGACCTGCAGGACAGACAGAGAGGTTACCATGGTTACCAGGGTCACCATGGCGCCACCAGGGGGTAAGTCTGTAAAGCAGAGGTGTCCAAAGTGTGGCCCGCGGGCCATTTGTGGCCCTCTGAAGGATTTTGTGCAATCCCAAAAAAGTCAGAAACTGTGGGCCAGTGTTATAATGCAATAGTGCAAAACCTTTTTTAAGGTGTTCTATTTGTAATGATTTAGTTAATGATTTAATGATTTCTTATAAGAAAACTAAAGCCAGAAGCACAAAAAGGTCATTTTTAAATACTTTTTTGCCCCCCACTGCTTTCAACTGAAGGATTTTGCCCCTAGTGGCAAACAGTTTGGACACCACTGGTCTAAAGGAGGACAGAGGTTGTCTTTAGAGCATCGCTGATGAGAGGAAGCAGCTCCAGCAGTCCCAGAGCATGACGCTGCCACCGCCTGAAGACGCTCCCTAAGGTGTCCAGTTTGTCTCAGAAGACGAAGGACAGCAGTTTTCACCTGGAAGACGAGCAGGTAGAGCAGGATGCTGCAGGAGGACGGAGGCACCTCACTGGCAGAGGTCTTCCTCTCTGACACGATGAAGGTCAGATCTCCCATCTCCTCGTCGCTGGGGTAAATGAAGCGCACACTGCTGCTGTGGACCAGCTCGTAGTTCTGCATCTTCCCTGCAGGGGGAGACACACGCAGTCAGATCTGGAGATCAGGAGGGACATGTCTCCGTCTGTCCTCTGGGTTACCGGTGAACTGGGAGTAGAAGTCCTGGTCGGACGGGTCGGGTTGGGGTGGATGCTGCTGCTGCTGCAGGCTGAGAGCTGCCATCAGCCGCTGCAGGAAGACGCTTGTCCCGTAGCTGTCCCTGCTGAGACAGCAGACCACCTGGTCCGCAGAGCGTCCTGCAGGGACACAGACGGTCAGGACACGGGGACAGGTAGGCCTGTCATGGTAGGACACTTCACTGGACGATAAATTGATCCAAAAGTTATTGCAATGAATAATAATATTGTTGTTTTGAGATCATTTTTAAGTGATAAAATAATCATGGTATAATAATCCAAAAACACATCATCACAGATCAATAAACTTTAAACTCTAATGAACATTTAACACTGGAAGTGGAAGAAATTTTAAATATCTAAAATAAATAAGCAAAACAAGAGAAGCATCAATGGCTGGACAATAAATCAATATTGCAATAGACACTAGATCAATATCAATAGATAATAAATCTGATAGAATGTTCAATAAAGAAAATATTCTCTGAACTCCAATCCAGAACCACAAAGCATTCTGGGGGATGTAGGCAGAGGAAAGACTAGCTGTTTAACCTCGGCTAGCTAAGCTAACTGGTGGCATCAACTCACTTACTCACTCTTTGGTTACCTAGCAACTGACTCATTCTCTGGTTACCTAGCAACAACTTGTTCAGTAACTGGCACAGCAGCAGTTTAAGGTTTTCCCTCATATCTGATAAATAATAAACAACAACAGCGCTGAGTGAAAACTGTGGAAATAACAGGTAAGATCCGGCCAGCATTTTGGCAATATTTCAGATATTTAAAACAAAAAAACTAATCAATAATTATCTACATCAACTGATATGAAGCGCTTACATCATGATAGGAGTTTTAGCCACAACAAAACAACAAAATTAATTATGAAGTCTCTTTAAACAAAATTGTCCTTCAAAGAAAAGGGCTAGTTGAGACCGAAGCACCAGACTGAAGACTTTAGTCAGAGTTTTTGGCAGAAAGAGAAAAACGATAAATCGAGCAAATGGAATTGAGGTTGTTTCAATTTGCAATGCAATTAATTGATTTATTGGTGCGACAGGCCCAGGGACGGGTCCACTCACCTACCACCCTGAAGTTCTGGTCAAACAGTCCCACGTTGACGGCCTGCAGCTCAGCCAGCCGGACGCTCAGGCAGCTGCAGAGACTCGTCTCAGCGTCCTCAGGGCTTGGAGCGTCTGTCCCTGAGACACACAGGGACAGTGGACATGAGGACGCCGGGTCGGAATATAATCACCAGAACTGGTCCGCTCCTGGCAGTCCTACCTGAGTGGGGATGCAGCGGCGGGACGGAGTCGTCCAGCAGGAAGTAGATGGCCTCAGTGGACAGCAGCAGGCAGGAAGTGACCTCACTTTCTGGAGCCTTGTAGAGCAGCACAGAGAGCCAGCAGACATGCCTCAGCTCCTCGGCCTGCGACTGGGTCAGGGAAGAACCATCAGAACCAAAAGGACCTTCAATGGTCCGGAAACACAACTGCCTATTCTAGTTATTGATTATTCTACCGATTAACTGTCACATTCTGCAGATTTTTCATTTAACCATTTTAGTCTTTTCATACAATATTACAAATTCAAATAATACTTTAATTCCTTTATTGAATCAGAAAATAAACATTTCCTTCCTAAAAATCAACAGCAGCTAAAAAACAATAAAAAATACTTCTAACATCAACATGTGAAAATCCTTTCTGCTTCACTTAACATTAATACAGATCTGGGGATTATTTATTAGATTAATAACTGAATAGCAAAAGATGATTAATAGATAGGCCTGTTGCAATAAGCAATAAATCAATTAATTGCATGATAAATTAAAGTATAATCATAGGGAAATTAAATACAGAAAATGTACAGACATAAATAAATTTACAGAAAAAAAGTTTTTATCTTAAATAATAAATGTTTATCTAACGGATAAACGAGCCTCCACTAGGTGGCAGCAGTGTTCCAATTAATTAACAGGCTGATTGTTTAACTTATGACGATAAAGTCATAGTATTAGTAGAATAAAAATGCAATATTACAGAGAAGTTGTAAATGTTGAGAGTCATTTTAATGAGAAAAAGTTTTTATTTGAGGTGAGCAGCTCAGTCCATCTGGTTCTTCCTTCTAGTCCCCTCAAGGTTCTGCTGCTGCTGATAATAATTTGGTGCTGATGTGTTAAAAGATTCATTGTTTCATTTTTTTAAAACAGATACTAAATGTAACTTCACAAGATGCTCAGCGTTCCTCATTTTAACAAAGTTTCAAATAGTTCTCATAAAGTTAGGACTTTATTCTTGTACTCTAGTGACGAGAGGAGAGAGTGTGAGTCGTTTGAAATGCTTCACCTGAGCTAAGTATCTGCTGAAGTAGGAGAGCAGCTGCTGGCCTCTGAGTCCGGCCAGGAGCTTCAGTCCAGGTGAGAGGCCCGGGACCAGGTGGGGCGGCGGCTGGTTCTCGTCACCTTGGAGTCTCAATGAGTCCCGACTGCAGAGAGAAACAAAAACATCCAATTATGTCACCAACAGACAGAAACAGGCAGATCATAAAACCCCATCCAGCTCGGTGTCTTTCAAAGAGAGGCCACCAGAGGGCGCCAAGGGGCTTCAGACGGTTGGAGGGAATGTTGGAAAAAAGTGCTAAAATAAAATCGACTAATAAATTTTGCAATCATACATTTTTAGTTATATATTTAATTGTCATTAAATTTAATCTGTCTTTTACAACAGTGCATTAAGGTCAATTAGATAGGAAAAAATTAATTTTCACCAAATAAATGAAATTTTCTGGGGGGAAGGGGGGAGAACAATTTAAAAAGTTGAACATTTGCTTGGAAAATTTATGAGAAAAAAAGCTTAGTAATTTCTGACTTTGAACATTTCCACCAAAAACACTCAGAAGTTTTGAGATTAATCTCAGACGTGTTTTTTTAATTATTATTTTGAATTTGTAAGTTTGACAATTTGAAAAGTTACTGCGATAAATGATAATATTGTTATTTTGAGACAGTTTTCAAGTAATATAATGGTAATACACATTCTCATATTAAATTCTAATGAACATTTAACACTGCTACACTTTTTAAGTATCCAAAATAAATAAATAAAAAACAGAAACAACAAATAAAACCAGTTATGAAGTCTCTGTAAACAAAATTGTCCTTGAAATAAGGGTCAGTTGAGACCAAAGCACCAGACTGAAGACTTTAGTCATCAAATTTTTGGTAGAGAGAGAAACAATAAATCAATTAGCTGGATTTAATTTATAATGCAATTAATTGCATATTGCAACAACACCCACCTGCTGCAGCCTGACTTCCTGTCGCTGCAGCCTGATTTCCTGTCGCTGCAGCCTGACTTCCTGTCGCTGCAGCAGCAGCAGGGCTCCTTGGTTCGACAGCAGCCTGGAAACAAGCAGCAGTCAGATGAGACGACCTAGTCGATTCTTTTCTCTGCAGCGACTTTTTAAAAATGTTTTTTCTCTGCTTAACAGACTTCCAGCCAAGTCGTCTTTTGTTAAGTGTTTGCTGTGAAATTAGCTAATAAAGCCTGTAAGTAGCTATGAACCATTTTATTCTCTGTTTCTATGACATCACAGCAACTAGTAGACTGGACTATCATCATGTTGAAGTAGTGCGCCCCCTAGTGGTATTAGCTGGTCCTCACCGGGTCCGGCTGGGCCTGGGCAGGGCCTGCAGGGCCGGGGAAGCGCCACCACCTTCAGCCCCTCCAGGGAGGCTCTCCTCTGGCTCAGCTCCACCAGGAAGGAGCTCCTGTCCTGGGCCAGAGGGAAGAGCAGCAGCAGCCTCTGACCTTCAGCCAGCAGATCCACAGAGTGGCGCCTCCTGGTGGAAACATGATGCCAGCCGTGTTTAATTTGCTTTAATTCAAATCCAGTTTGTTTGTCTAGAAAATCCGGTTCGTTTGGGGAGGTGTGAACGCTAATCGAACTCAACCAACACACCTCGGTCTCGGTTCGATTAAAGCGAACTCTGGTTCGGTTTGAATGCATATGTGAACAGCAAGGAGATCACAGACTGTTCCAAAAGCAGGAAGTGGACTATAGTGCTGGGAATTCTGGGTAAATACAACCAAACAAACGTGCTAATCAAACACTAGAGAAGAGGAATTCTACAATCACTAAAATCTGACGCTACGGTGTTTTTGTTTACATTTTGTAAAGAAGGAAGTTACATTCAGCGGTTTCTTTTTTGTGTCAATTCCTTCGGTAGTTCTTGGAACAGCGCCCCCCCAGGTGAGGAGGGGAGCAGGTTTTTCAATCAGTTTGGATTGCCTGACTCAGAGCAGTGTGAAAGAGAACTGCAGCAGCTGGAAGTGAACAAATGTTTGGTGCCCAAACGAATCGGACTATCGGGTCTGAAAACAGCCTCAGAGAGTCGGGTCAGAACCTGAGGCGGTGCTGCGGGTCTGGACAGGAAACGCGGTCGGGTCCGTCTCCCATCTCTCTCTGGTCGGGGTGAAGAAGAACCGAGCCGAGGGCCAAACGGACCAGCCTGCACCAGGATGACGAAGAGGAGGAGGAAGAGGAGGACAGGGGGACAGGGGCACGGTCCATCCACAGCTGCCTGAAGTCCATCCGGAGAACCCAGAGGGTTCTGGGCGTGAGGAAGAGGAGCGACAAGAGGCCGGCGTCCTCCGAGCCGAGATCGGAGGGGAGCTGGGTGGAACCGGAGGCCGGCGAGGAAGAGGAGGGAGAGGAGGAAGAGGAGCAGAGGATGTAGGTGGGGAATCCTCCCCGAGCCGCCAGACTCTCCTCCACCTCCCAGGGGCTGAGGAGCGAAGGAGGAAGGAGCTGAGGAAGAGGAGGAGCCAGGAGGTCTGAGGGGTCCTAGAAGAACCAGAACCAGAACCAGATGGTGAAACAATGAAAATATACACCTCAAGAAGGTTCTGACCCAACATGAAGGTTCTGAATGGGAGACAAATTCAACCCGACATTTGAATCGAACCACAGCGCCGACTCTGACCTGAAGCAGCCCGTTCAGCTCGGTTCTGGTCTGTTGGACCTCCTCGGCTTCAGAGAAGACGAACCAGCGGTTCTGACCCGTTTTGATTCCAAACGAGAGGCAGGAGTCCTGGAGCTCGGCCGGACAGTTCAGCAGAACCTGGGAGTATGGTACCACCAGATCCGCCTGGAGGCCCGACAGAACCTCCTCCACATCTGGACTCTGGTCCGGGCCTGAGGAAAGATCTGAAACACGATTACCTGAGCGGCATCAGCTGACCCAGACGGATCCAGACCCAAACCCATTCAGAACCTCAGAGGTTAGATCAAATAAAACTTCAGAAAGTTCTTCCTGGGAAATTAGTAATATTATAAACTAACCACAATATTTATAATATTATTTACAACAAATCAATATTAATATTATTATTATAGACAAAACAATAATAAAATATTTATATCATTTAAATAAAATATTTTTGATAATTATTTTAAACAATATCTTCTTTTCTCCATATAAAGCCAGGTGCTTACCTGTCTCCTGATTGGCTGACAGGGAGTCACGTGACCAGCAGAGCAGTGCCAGCAGCCGGTCCGTCAGAACCAGACACGCCCCCCTCTGCTTCACCTCCTCGCCGACCAGGACACAGCAGCACCACAGAACTCTGCGGACCCGAACCTCCAGCTGCTCCTCGCTCGGCTCCTCCGGCCGGACGCCAGGCTCCTCCCCTTCCGGGAAGGGGGCGGAGCCAACCACCTCCTCCCCAGAGTCATCCAGGCCCATCTCAAAGTAGCCGTCCCTGGAGCTCAGACTGCGGAGCAAAGGGAGGAAGCCATCTTGAAGAAAAGTCCCGAATTAAGCTGAGCAGCAGGAAGGTTTTCTAAAAGCTGACAGATTTCAGCTGCTTTCATTAGAAATATTTAAACTGAAAGAAACTTTGACATGTTTAATACTTTATAAAAAATATTATTCAACATGTTTATTGAAACTGTCCCTACATCATCACAGACAGATGATCTGTGAAAAAGATTGAGCTCCTCTGCCTTCTCCCAGTTCTGACTATAAACAACAAATCAGAGCCAGGAGGTGGGTCTTAGCGCTGTCAATCATCCTCACTCCCCTCCTTGATCTCTGCTATGCTGCAGTTAGCATAGCCTGTCATGAATGCTCAGGCTAGTTAGCATAGCCACCACTGGTTCCTGTAACCGTAAGTTGCCATTACTACATTTAGCAGTGAGTACATGAGGATTACTGACAGCGCTAAGACCCGCCTCCTGGCTCTGATTGGTTGTTTTTGGATGGGAGCAATTTATTTCTTCAGGGCAGAGGAAGGGAGGAGGCGTAGGAGATCATCTGCCTTATTTGTTTTTTAACAAATATGTAAAAAAAACAAAAACATTTTTAATAAAAGTTCCAAACTGCAGCTTTAAGTTCTGGATGTTCCAGACAGGTGAGAACTTCACACCTTTAGAAAAATTCAGGTAAACAGAACAATTGAGCAAAGATTGAAATTTGCTGCTTTATTAAAGCATTAAATACTTTAACAAAGAGTGAAATGAATAATTATAAATTCTCTGAGGGAAACTAATGGGAAGAAAACAGGAAGCGACAGAGAGCGGATGAATCACCTGCGACCGCCGACGTCGGTGGCCTGCACTTCAGACTGAACGTCTCTGGAATCAGACCTCCGCTCCTCCTCCTCCTCCTCTTCCTCTCCTCTCTTCGTCTTCTGCTCCCTCAGGATGGAGCTGAGCCGCTGGGAGAGCTGGGTAATGAAGTCTTTGTTGGACAGGGACAGGGCGAATAGAAAAGAGGGGAGCAGCGGACAGCAGGTGGCGCTGCAGGCGGAGCAACGATCCTGCAGGCGACTGGAAAAGGAAGCTGAGCAGAAACAGCTGGAAGAAAAAGAATTTAAAAATTAGGTTTACATGGCGGTTTGAGTTTTAAAAACATTAAATCACATTTCATTTGTTTTACTGAGACATTTCTGTGCTTTCAGATCACTGAGCTCCACTGACCAGATGGCTGCAGAGGAAGAAGCCGCGTTCGCTGGTGGGAGTGGCTGTTCAGGCTGGCTGAGTGCAGAGTGTTTTATCTACAGGAGTAAAAACACACACACACACACACACACACACACACAATAAAAACCCAGAAACCTAAGAGCGAGACAAAAGTCTCCACAGAAGACCTGACAGCTGACCTTTCACCCCATTTTAGCCGCTTATCCCCAAACACCCTGCCAAAATATTCTTAATGATAATTGGATATAAATTCAGGCATTGAGAGGTTAAAGGTCATCATAAATATTGTTGAGGTGGAGGCACTGGGCCTTCTGGTGGATGTAACATCTGAACGTTTAGCATCATTTAAGGTGGAGTTTCATATTAATCAATATGTAAATATGCCAGATTTAGCCACAGATGCTAGTTAGCATCACATCAGAGTCGCTCTGATCCGGTGCCAACTGCTCCAGCCACGTGGTTACCATGGTGATCAGGCGTGTCTGAGCCTCACCTGAGCAGGTTCAGCGGACAGGAGGTGTGTGTCGGAGATGTTAGGAGGGGGTGCGGCGTCTACAGGGGGAGGGGCGGCGGGGGGGTCGGGGTCGTCCTCTCTGCTGGTCAGTCCTGAACAAAGAGAAGCTGAAAGCGTCAGTGGGACGAGACTGGGTCTGTCTGGGCGGTCCAGCAGCCAATCTGACCCGGGGGGGCGGGGCATGATGTGATTGGTTCATACTCCCTCTGCCAAGCACAGCCTGATACATACATGATTACCTTGGCTGGGGCAGGACGAAGAGGAGGAGGAAGAGGAGGAGGCAGGAGGAGCTGCAGACGCCCTGGAGTCCTCACTGATCTGACAACAGAAAGAGGAGCAGCTCAACCAGCAGCGGAGGAGATCAATGCTTCGGTTTTAGCTCGGCTCTGATTCGCTACAGCTCAACTCAAACTGGGGATCAGCACAGATCCCTTGATGTCCAGTTGTCCTTCGCTACGAATGATCACACGGTCATTAAAGGCACCAGATTTTAAGCAGGAAAATGTTTCTGATTAAAAAAAAAGTTAATTCATTATTTCCATCTTTTAATATATTTATGATATTATATAAGAAAGATGTAAGTGATAAAATAAAAAATCAGCAGAACATGACCATTTTTAAAATCCAATTCATTGTCATTATAATAGATTATGATTATAATTGTGAGCTGCAGCCCTACATGAAACAGAACAAACTAAATAGAAAATGAATATTTTAGTGAACAACCACTGTATCATCCGCAGAAGAGCTTAAAACTCCGACTTCCTGTTTACCTTCTTATCGCTGCTGCTCATGCGATCTTTGACCTCTTTGGCTTTCTGAATGGCTTTCAGCACTTCCACCGTGTCCAGCTCCTTCTCCGTCGTCGCTCTGCAGTCCAGGCTCACCTGACCACGACCGGGACGCAACAGGTTACAGACATGGCATCTCCAAGGTTATTACAGTGAACCAGAACAAACAAAATAACAAAAACTGAAACTGAGAAAACATTTTAACTAATAAACACCAACAAACGCACTCTAAAACCTAATTAAAACTAACTGAATTAGACAAACAAAAAGTCACGATGAAATAAAGTTACACTATAATGAAAACCCCAAAACTATTATAACACAGGAGACCTTCTTCTCGTCTCCTCCTCCTGTCAGATGATTAATCTACCGGATTTAGACAGAAAAGCCTCTGATTCAGTCACCAGGACCAGCTGGTTTAGAAGAACTGGGCCAGGAGAAGAGCCTACCTCTGCTGCCCGGTCCCCAAACTGGGCCAGAACCTTGGTTCTGTAGTCTGGGATGATGCACATGGGGTTACTGGACAGGTTGAGTTTCTCCAAGCAGGGCAGCGCTCCAATGTTCCTGATCTCCTCCAGCTGGGAAAACACACAGAGATCCACCATGAACAGGTTTTTACTGGAAACCATTAAACCAGGTCATTGTAGCTCATGATGGAGGCAGAGACATGCAGCCTGGGGAGATTAGCTACATGAGAAGTAAAATAGATGCCAACAATGATGAGAGAACATCAATTCGTTTTTCATTTCAACATGTTTGTGGAAAGAGTCTGGAGTGAGACAGTGCAGTACTGTGCCTCACCTCTGGAGGCGCTGTGCCACACAGTGAATGAAGCAGAAAGTTATTTCTATTCTCTTCACCAACACACTTGTTTAATTACAAATGTTCTACATGTTGATGTTCCACAATCTGCTTAACATATTCAATGAATGTGAGTGATACATTTAATCTTTCTGACTGTCCATAAATGAATGTACAGTGAAAATGTGAATGGTGAGGCAGGAAGTACCGTGCCTCACTGATAGAGGGCAGTGCTGAGCCCCATAGGCACAACAGGCAACAGGTGCTCTTCTTCTATGCATTGAAAAGACAATCAGAAAAATAGAGTAAATACAGCTGGGATAGACCTGTTAAAGGCCAATTTCCTTTTTGGCCACCAGATTTTTAAAAATGAGACTGAAAAAGGACAATTTTCACAACAAAGTGACTGATATTTGTGGAAAAGGATAAGTGAGAGATAAATATAAGGTTATACACAATTTGCAATATTTGTCCGAAAAGAAGGTCAGCCAAAGTAAACGTTTAAATTTTAAGAAATCAAATTAACCTTATATTAAATATTCTTTGGTTTTTCTGGCTTATTGCGGTTCTGATGGTTCGGTACAGATTACAAAACAATTAAAAGCTTTAATCAGTAAAACTGAAATGCAAGGTTCTATAATGGATTTTGGATTTGTACATCTGACTCGAGAGGAGTTGGTGCCTCATCAGTCATGAGCGTCACTGAATGGAGTACAGAGTCCATTATGCTAACCAGCCGTTAGCATAATGGTGGTTACGCTAACACCAGGGTTACCTGTGCCAGCTGGTTGTGGCTCAGGTCCAGGTTGACCAGAGAGTAGAGCTTGGAGAGGCCGCTGAGCGTCTCCAGGTGGTTCCCCGCCAGGCTCAGCGTCTTGATGTTCCCCAGCCGCGTGTGAGCCGCCTCCAGGCTGCGCAGGCGGTTGTAGCTCAGGTCCACGTGCACCAGGCTGTAGAGGTGCTGCAGGAAACAACAAAACAGGCGGCTCAGCATCAGACAGGACCTGCGGTTCCGATGGTTCAGGACGGTGCTGGACGGACCTGCAGGTTCTCCACAGACGACAGGTGGTTGTAGCTCAGGTCCAGGAACTCCACCTTCGGGATGAGTTTCTGCAACGGGAACACCATCAGCTCCACGCTGACACACACACTACACACACAGCAACATTTCCTACAGAGACTACAGAACTTCAACGTTTCCATAAATCCACACATTAAACATCATGACCTTTCTGGATGTTCCCTTCATTGGTCTGCAGAAAATAATGAACTTTATCGGTGAGAGGAGAAATCGGTTTAAAAAAGCTGTTTGGGTCAGTCTGGTTTTGGTCCAAGTTCAACAAGATTAAGTTCAACTGTCAAGGCAGGATGCTCGTCTTCAGGTTACCCATCATCATAACCCTGCCCCCCCACATGGTCCCACCCATCCAGGAAGCAGTCTGCAGAACCATTCAGATGTTTTCCTTTTCTCCACCAGTGGTGTCCCGAGTTCAGCTCTCCTCCAGAGAGCTGAATGATCTGGAGAACATCTGGAGGAAAATGTCTGACAATCTCACTCCAAAGGTTCAGTTTACAGGACGGAACAATAATAGAACCTGGCTAATTGCACACTTTCTATATTTCCACTGACGCCCAAAGTATCGGTTTATTTTATAGCTTAGAGTCACATTTAAGGTGGAATAAAATTATTCCTGACCAGGAGGACGAAACTTTCAGATCCTTTGTGTTCAACTAGATTATTTTTTATTTATCTTTAATTAGATCATAGTTTACAGAATTAGGCTCAAAGAGACTCTGAGGTTTCATTAGTTTTTAGGTCAGGCTAATCCTGACCGATCAGACTAACTCAGGGTTAGGTGAAGCTAGACTAACCCTGACTCACCACTGAGTCGTCGACGGCGCCGATGCAGTTGTGGCTCATGTCCAGCGTGGTCAGGTGTCTCCAGACAGGAACCAGTGCTGTGACAGGACAACCAGGCTCCGCCCCCTCAGGCTCCCACTGTGGAAACTCACTGGCCTCTGGGACAAGGATGGACTGGAGGGAGGGACGAGATCACAGGTTCAGGTTCTGGTGCATCTGGACCCAGGCTCCAGGTTCTAGCTTCAGGTTCTGGACAGACTCACCATCATAGACTCAGTGGAGCGGTGGAGGCTCAGCGTAGCCAGGCTGGCCCTCAGGGATGGCAGACCCTGGATCTGCTGCGAGCTGCAGTCGCTGATCTGAGGATGGAGACAAAGAGACGCTTTCAGCACAAACATGATCAAACTCTCTGGGACGTCGTCGACGTCTCGGAGCCGTCGTCGACGTCTCGGAGCCATCGTCGGAACTTTGGAGAACATCAGGAGTTAAATGTTCTCAGATCTCACGCCGGTCGTCCTGCTGAAGCATTGTGGGAGCTGAAGTTACCTCAATCTGCAGCAGGGACTTGAACACCGACAGGTCGAAGGGGAGACTGCTCTCCTCGATGTTACTGGTTCCTACTGGACCTCTGCTCCCTGAAATCTAACCAGAACCAGAACCTGCATGAACACCCATGCACTCTGCAGCAGGAACACGCAGTGAGGCGGCGTTACCTTGAGGTAGCGCAGCCTGCAGGTGAAGTCCAGGATGTGTCCCAGGTCCGTTCTGGCGTCTCCGCTGAGGCAGGTGGGCGTGGCCAGGCGGAGCTGCTGGGAGACGGAGTAAAGCTGCAGCGGACGCAGAGAAAACACCTCTCCTGCCTGCAGCAGCTGCTCCCCTGCAGCACAGAGACACAGCAGCTAAATGTCACCGGCATTTCACCCAGCAGATCCAGAAGTTTCCGGTGGTTCTGCCTCTTCGCCTAAAAACGGTGTAAAATGGTCCCTCTGACCTTTATGGAAGAGCTCCTCTGCCAGCGCTGCTGTGATGCCATTAATCTCCTGAAACAAGAGATTAAAAGGATTTCATTTTGGATTTAACAACAAGAACCAGAAATCAACTATCAGTTGAAAAAACATTGCAGAGAAAAACCTGAACATCACAGAGAGAAAAGGAGAACTGCTGATTATGACCACCAGTCCCCTGCCTGACAGCCACATTTTCAGTCTGACTTTCTATTCTCCTTTTGTTTCAACATCAAGCTGTTATGAAACAGGAAGACAATAAAACAGTCTGGTTGTTTTGTAGCAGAGCAGGTGCTCTGTACCCCCCTGCAGCTCTAAGGAGGAGCTGCACCTTGTAGGTGAGGCTAGGTCCAATCAGGTGTTTTAAACAGCAGAATGGTTGCCACGGAGATTAAAGGATTTCTCAAACAGGCATGAAAGAATCAAAGTACCACCGCAGTGTGGTTTTGATGAGTGAATAACATTATGGCATGATGCAATGCTCAAAAAAGTTGATTTTAGTTATTTTTTTAAAACTGGAGCAGGAAGTTTTCTGTCAGCCATAATTAAACGAGCTGGTCGTAGTGCACCTGCTCAGGTGATACTCACATAGAGGTGGAAGTGCAGGAAGTAGGCGAGGGGAGTGGGCGTGGCCTCTGGAAACTGCTGCAGCAGCGTCTGCAGGTAGAGCTCCAGCTCCTTTTGCCGCCGCTCCACCAGACTCTTGGAGTTCTTTCCCAGGATCTTCTTGGGAGGAAGGAGACGGCGGTCCACCTTCTTCTCCATCGTCAGCTGCAGATTCAGGAGTAAAACACAGACAATGTTACAGTTTGACGCCTTTCTCCTCAAATCCTGGCAAACCACAGTCCTCAAAGTGTTCAACAGTTACACAACAAACAATAATACAACTGAAAACTATGGGGTTGAGATGGGAGGGAAAAGAAGTTAAAGCTGCAGTTTGTTTTTATAAAAAAATATGTTTTTTTTTTACATATTTATTAAAACTGTCACCATGTAATGGGCTGTTGCTCACCTTCTCATGCAGCTCGTAGAAATCGCTGTAGCGGTGCTTCACCGTCCACCGGTGCAGACCGTCCATTACATCGATGACGTAGACCTGAAGGAAAACAACAAAGCCGTCTCCATGGTCACTGCATCAAAACACAGCAGATCTGTTTAACTGTTACGGTAATCTGGTGCTCAGTTGGTGCTGCATTGATGCATCACTGAGTCAATGAAGCATGGCATGGAGGAGAATACCCTGTGGTTCTGCTGAGGTTCTGGAAGTCCAGATTGATTTAGACTGGTGATTGTTACTTCTGGTGACCTTTAACATCCTATTGACAAGTATTTCATCTAGTGGTCCTTCTGGATCTCTAAATGTTTTAGGATTTCATCCTAATCTGATCTGAGAGAACACTTCGGCCCATTGAGCAACGCTGGAGAGAAGCTTCTGATGTTGTCTTTGGCTCTGGAATGTAACAGCTGACTTGGATTGGATGCACATGTTGCACATCATTTTCCTTTCATTTAACTTTCCATTAATTTACTTGCATAAAGCCCAGTATGAACAACCAGCTTCTAATTGACCTTTGCAGCGTCCCCTCCTTATGGAGAGACTCACTGAGCGTCTGCTGCCTTTCCCGTGATTTTAAGAGCCATAACTCGGTGTTTAAATTTTTGAAATCTTGTTTTTCTGGTCTTATTTATTACAAACTTATGATAAACTAGATTTGATCCTTCTTGTAACTGTAAGCTTTAATCGCTAAAATGTAGGAAAGCTACAGCACTGTGTGTGATGTAGCATCACTGTGTGTGATGTAGCACTGATGACTGTTTCATTAAACGAGACAGAATATGTTACTATGACAACGGCAGATCTAAAGCCTTCGACTGTCAAACAGAGGGGCTGCAGCCTGTCTGAATGTTTCATTTAGCATCAGTCTTGCCACAGCCCTAGCTAGCAGCCGTACCGTGTAGTTCTCCACCAGCTCCGAACCGACCACAGTCACCTTCCGGGCCGGAACCGCCTCTGGAAAAGGGCCGGGCTCCATCCTAATCCGCGGAGAAACACGCCGAACCGACTAGAGCGTTAAAAAAGCCAACATTTAATTAAAACCGCGTCACAGAGAACCCGCCGCCATGTTTGTTATGATGCAGCAGCTGCTGACCGCTTCAAAAAAAAAAACTTTATTAACAATTCTTTTGACAAACAGGAAGTTGTTAAACTGGAGTCATGTGATCTGATTTGTTTTCATTTTTCTGTCTCTTGGCTCTGAAACTCATTTTGTTGGTTTTATTCTGCTTTTGCATAGCTTTGACTTTGTTGTTTATTTACATATTTGGCCGATGTGGCCGGATGATGCATTTTAAGCAGTTTAATAAAGTTTTTGACATAAAGAGCCTTCTGTGTCATTTTGGTCTATTTATCCTTTTTCTAAATGTATCTTAAATACAATATTCCTGCAATTTAATTCCTACTTTTATTTATTTGTTATTGATTATATAATTATTAACACTGTTAGACCCATTTTGTAATATCACACATCAAACAACAAAAAGTTAAAATATTGATTTTTCTTTATTTTTTTTATTTCTAGATTGAACTCTACTGTTCGGATTGGATAGGAAATGCAAACCTAGCAACAACGGCCACTACTCCTAAACTCAGCAAGATATCTGTGATTCAGTGACCCAGATTAATGGAACAAGAAGAAAGTAAAAAAAAAAAGAAATGCAATGTCTAAAACGTGTGTACATGTGTCATTTTTGTGCAACATTTGCACAAAATGCAAACTAAATCATGTTTTATGTTCAACTTTACAACATTTCCATCAAACTTCCCAAAAACAAAAAACAAAACAAAAAACATGAAAACGTCATATTTTATTCTCCAAAATAAAAAATCACTGCACGACTCCAGGGTTAAAGGTGAATTTCTAGAGCTCACATGTCTCTGAGCGGGTACTCATCATGCTTACCCACCCTGCGGTTTCACGGATGTTTTTAAAGTGGAGTAATACATTCCAACCGCTTGGTGGCGCTGCTGGAGCAGGGACGGCACAGAAGGCATCTGTTCTGAGGAAGACTCTTTCTTTTTTCTTTTTGTCTTCAGCATGCCCCCTGCTTGATTCATCCATTGACCTGGTTTCTGATTAATCTTCTCAGCTTTATATTTTGATGATTTACCATCATCAAACTTGTTGTTAATTATTACACATCAAATATGCTGGTCAATATTCCAGTTATTATGGTTCAAAAGTAACTCTAAACAAGTGGGGGTTTAGTCTTGATTTAAAGGAACTCAGTGTTTCTGCTGCTTTGCAGTTTTCTAGAAGTTTGTTCCAGATTTGTGGAGTATAGCTGAATGCTGCTTCTCCATGTTTGGCTCGGATTCTGGATGCAGAGCAGAACCAGAACCAGAAAACCTGAGAGGTCTGCTGTCTTGCAACAGACCTGCTGTCTTAGCAAAGATCTGTTGCTAAGACAGCAGCAGATCTTTAAGCCGTTCAGTGATGTATAAACTAACAACAGTATTTTAAAGTCTATTCTCTCAGTGAAGGACTTTAGAACTGGGTGATGTTCTCTCTCTTCCTGTTTTTAGTCAGAACACCAGCAGCAGCGATCTGGATCAGCTGCAGCTGAAGAATTGATTTTTTAATTTGACCTGTTGCTGTAATCAATGCAACTCAAGATACACTCATTGAGTTTCTCTAGATCTTGCTGGGACCTAGAGATCCAGGAAGAACATCCTGGAAATGTTCTTCAAGTGATAGAAGACCGACTTTGTAACTATATTTATGTATTTCTGAATGTTCAGAAATACATAAATACATTTTGGGCCTGATCTCCAGTTTCTAGCTGTAATAACTGAAGCTGCATGCTGACTCTATGGTTCCTCTTTAGATCAACAGATAACTTTAGTTTTGTTATTTCCAGTATTTTTATAGTGTCTCTGAATTTTAAAGTATTACGAATAAAAAGTTTATTAGTTAGTTCACAACGTCCAACTTTATTAATAAACATAATAGTTTAATTATAAAGTCAGGAGTTGTTTAATTTGCCTTTAACCTTGCAGATTTAGTGGACGGTGCTCTAATGTGCTGCAGCAGCCACAGAGCTGCTCGAGTTGTTGTTGTCAGACAGGATGGGGGTGGGAGGTGGTAGCTGTGGATCAGATTACAGCAGCTATAACCGAACCGGACTGAACCATCATCAGGCTGCAGGGGGAGTAACGCTCTCTGCTGGAGACAAAGAGCTTCATCCGTCTGGGTCCAGAGGTCCAATTCTCAGCAGATCCACTGACACCTTTGACCTTCTGTCATGTTCAGAGGTTTAATCCCCAACCGGAGGCGCCTGAAGGCACCGCCCCCCTTCCTCTGCAGGAAGTGGACCAGTCCAGCTCTTTATGTTGGCTGTGAGGAGGAGGAGGAAGAGACACATCGAGTGCTGTCAGAGCTGAGAGCATCACACTCCCTGACCGAACTCCAAGCAGCCTGACGTTCCCTGAACGCCTCATCAGTTCACTGCATTCATTCCGCACCCGATCCAGCAGCTGATCCAGCCTTCAGTCAGGAGAAGAAGAGACATCGGGGGGAAGAGAGTCAGACCAGCAGGCAAGCTGCTGCTGCAGGCGGAGGAAGAGCGGGCGATGCACCAGCCAAAGCCAGAGGTCAAGAAGAAAAGAGCCAGAGTGGTGAAAAGGTAGAGCGACAGAGAGGAGGATCAGCCGTGATCTGAAGCAGAAGCGATGTGAAGCAGGAGGAGGCGGTGAGAAACACAAGAAATGCTCTCAGAGATCATGTGTAGGAGGATCTTCCAGCAGCAGAGGCGGGAGGACGAGAAGCTGAGAGACGCCGACATCCGCAGGAAGAGCGGCGAGACGCCCGGCTGGACGGCCGGCTGGACTAAGAGCTGCAGCGGCCGCCTGCAGAGCCGGAGGCAGAGGGGGCCCAGGGCGCGCCTTCCCCGCCACAAGCCCCGCCCCCATCGCCCGCAGCGCCCCCGCAGGCGACTGCGGTCTCTGCGTCCGGTCAACGTCCAGGGCAAGGGGGCCCGGGGCATGCAGGCCCCCCAGAACACCAACCAGTTCCTGATGCAGGAGAAGTACCAGATGCAGCAGCTGCGCTCCGACTCGGTGGGTGGCGACAGCGGCTGCAGCTCCGACAGCGACCTGGAGCTCACAGACATGGACTCATACCTGGGCGTCCTGGAGAACGCCAGGGGCGGCCTGTTGGACAGCCCTGAGCCGCCGCCACAAGGACCGCCGGGGCCGCGCGTCTTCCTGCAGGAGGACAGCGTCCAGTACGTCCCCTCGGAGGACGACCTGCAGCTGAGCCACAACTTCATGCAGAGGGACTTCGCTCAGTTCTGCGACTTCCTGGCAGCGTGAGGATGACCTTGTGACCGTAGGGGGCGCTGTTGCATTTTAACGCAATGCTTAAAAAGTGGAGGGGGAGGGGGGGAGCAAACGCAAAATAATAAAATACAAAACAAGCAACAAATAAACAGTAATATCTGATCACTAATAATATGACTACTTTTGGAAATATTTACATAGACCTGTCACAAAAAACAATTTTGCTGGACGTTAATTTGTCCCAGAAGTTATTGCAATAATATTGTTAATATTGTTATTTTGAAACCAATTTCAACTAAATTGTGCTAATAGTATAATAATGCAAGAACCCATTCTCAAAGATTAAATTCTAATGAATATTTAACACCAGAACTGAAAGACCTTTTAGATATCCGGAATAAACAAACAAAACAACAGAAACGGCAAATAAAATAATTTATGAATATTGTCCTTCAAAAAAGGGCTAGTTGAGACCAAAGACTTTGCTAGGAAAAGAGAAAAGAGAAAAACAACAAATAAAGCTTAAGGAATTTTAATTTATCATGCGAAAAAGTTATTTATTCCAACACATAACAATTAAATACTTGAGTAGTAGAGTTTAGTATTTTACTATAAGTTACAGTTGGTCACAGTTTCTGATAAGAGCTTCATATTCTGTGACTGTATATATTCCCTGATAGTCATAATCTTTGTGGTCAAATGTTACTTTTGATTATTTTTTTAAAATTTTCTTTATTTCTCCTTTTGCGTTTGTTTCCGCCGCCGCCCTACAAAGGTTACAACAAAGGTTACAACAAAGGTTACAACAAAGGTTACATTTGTGTTAAAATGCAACAGCTCCTCTTATTGTCACAGATTATGGTGTAACACCAGCCAGTTTACTGTCCTCACTGAGTCAGAATCTGACCAGACTCCAACAGAACCGAACCAAGTGGAGCTGGGTTATTGTTTTCTACCATTTTTATTTGTCTTTGTCCTGTCTTTGCTGTGGACACTTGGACATAAACGTCTCCAGTCTCTGGTCTCTGTCTCTTGTTGTTGAACACAAAAGGAAATGGTGGGCATGAGCCCCAACAGCCAATCAGCATCCAGCTGGCCAGATCAGGCTCAGATGATTGGCCGATGAGAACTCTGTGAAGCTTTTTACTGTAAACCCAATGAAAATCAATAAATGTTTGTTATTATGACTATCTTTGTGGATTTACATGAGTATAAATTTTCAATTATTACAATAATGAAATTGTAACATTTCACATAAAACCAGTTATAGAGCTTTAAAACTCCAAAATCTACAAACTCAAGACATTTAAGGCACAAAAATTCTTAAAAATATTTAATCAACATAATAAAAATAACATTAAAAATAAATACATTAAAATCCTGAACACTTTGGACAACCAAGTTATGAGGAATTTAGCAGACGATAACCATCTACATCTGATAGCTGTTTGATCTAAATTTATTCATAATTCACTGTAAAACATAATCGGATGTATGAAAAGCATTTAAACATCTTTCTGGCTTCTCTGACTTAAAGGGCCTGTATTATGTAAAATTGACTTTTGAGCTTTACATCATTCTGTAATATTGCTCCTTCATCAAAACGAACTGGACTGTTGCTTTGATTCTTTCATGCATGTTTGGGAAG
>NW_006800616.1:42868-73750 GCF_000485575.1 Poecilia formosa | reverse complement strand
TGTGTGTGCGTGTGTGTGTGTGTGCGTGTGTGTGTGTGTGTGGGACACACTTTCTCTGCAAACAACGCTAGCAGAAATCTGCAGGCAGACAGAAAAACATGCAAAGTTTACGCTTCAGTCCAAAGGTCCTTTCTGTCTGTGTCAAAGCAACTTGTTATCTTTTAACAAGTCAACAGTTCTCCAAAGGACTTTTTCCAGATTTTCCTTTTAAAATGAGTTGATATGTAGCTGAAAGAAAACAGAAAAAATAGAAACAGCTTGGAAGGAAAATACGAAGGAAAGCTCAGCGTAGCTCTGCACACATTAACTGAAAAATCTGAGCTATTGAGGTGAAAGGGCAGCGATCCAAAAACAAGTTGAGGCAGACTTGGAGCATAAAGGACGGTTAGGAGGACCGCTGACACTCCCACTCAGCAGCACAGCTTCATCACCGCAGAGGTGAAGGATTGTTTTCAGTCTCCTCTAGTCCTGAACCATGTCAGTAAACTAACTATAGTGGCCATAGCTCTGCAACCCAGAACCCAGAACCCAGAACCCCAGAACCCAGTCTGAACCAGGGTTATAATAGTTTTGAGTTTTTCAATATATTTTTTTATTTCACTGTGACTTTTTGTTTATTTTTAATTTGCTTAAATGGATATAGTTATTAGTTTTTATTTATTACTAGTTAAATATTGTTTAGTTTTATTAGATATAGTAGCAGTTTTAGGTTTTTCATAATTTGGTTAATTTGTAGGTGCAGAATTCAAAAAGCGTAACGTATTGTATTGTGTTTATGCATGTATGCTCTCAACAGAAGATAGCCAGACTAAGTTATTGTTGAACACCAACTGATTCTGGTGTTTTCTCTCAGCTTTTATTGTCAACATTTTACCGACTACCCTGAAACAAAAAAAAAAAGTCATTTCCACATCAGATCGAGAGGCTAAAAAATAGATTCATGATCACTAAAACTAAAGATATTATATCCACAAGTTACGTATGTTTTAGTTGTTTCATAAATGCACAATATAGTTCCACTTAGTTCTAGTTTTCCCCCCATTAATTACAGCTTTTATTTATTTCAGTTAATGATATTGTCAGCTGAGCTGCAGCTAATGCTAACAGTAAGCGGAGAGTTTGAACTTCACTGCTGCGCTCAAAACGTGACCTTCTTCGCTGCTAGTGGCTAATTTATGTTCCCTCAAGTTTAATATTGAGATTTTCTACTGGATGTTAAAAAAAATAGCTACAGCCCTGATTAGACAACATTTAACCAGCTTTTATATAAAAAAAAAAAAAAAAACACTTTTGGTCAAATTAGAGATAGTCACTGTGATGATTTTCCCAGATGAAAGTCACCCAGATGAAAGTACATTTTCTCCATTTAAAGCTGCAGTATATAACTTTTATAAAGAATGTTTTTTTTTGTTTGCTAGAATTTTTTACATTTTTGTTAAAACTGTCACCATGTATTGACATTTTGCTATGATACAGACAATCTGTGAAATATCAATCTCCTCAAACTCCTCTTTGAGCTGCTGTTGCCTTCTGACGAAATGCATCGCTCCTGACCAAAAACAACCAGTCAGAGCTAGGAGGCGGGTCTTAGCACCATCAATCATTAGTATTCAATGCTAAATGTGCTAACGGGGGAAAAACAAGCTACAGGGCAAACTTTGCCGTCATCTGTGGCTATGCTAAATAGCCTTAGCATTGATGACCGTGCTAGGATGAGCAGTGCCATGAGATTATGATTAAAAGCGGTAAGACCCGCCTCCTGGCTCTGATTGGATGTTATCACTGGGCGTACTGGGAGAAAGTTTTATTTGACAGATTATAACAAAACAGTCCTGACACAGTGACAGTTTCAACAAATATGTAAAAAAAAAATATATATTTTTATAAAAGTTACATATTGCAGCTTTAAAGCATACCTAAATATTCCAAACTGTAAACTTCTACATATAGTGATGAAAAATAGAACTAAATAAACATCCTCCACACTTGACTGAGTTGGCATGAAGTGGGCCGCATTAAGTTCAATAAAACTTAGAAGATTTTGTTGGTCCAGTGTAGCAGATATTAATATTTTTAATGTAAAGCTGTGATAACATGAATTTAGTCGTAACCCAACTGGATCAACAGTTCGCTGTTGATCATTTCACCAGTTATTTCTAAGTTCAGCCCAGTTTACGGAGCTACCAGTTGGAACAACACCATAAAAAAGTGTGGCTCTGACAACACAGAAGCACATGAAGCCAGATGGAAATCGTGACGAGGGAACCTTGACCAAGGGAACCGAAGGAGTTATGGTCACGTTTCAGAACATCTGAAGTGAATCACAGCCCAAATAGAGAACAACGTGTTCCTTTATTCTTTAGGCAAAACCTCGAACCAATCAGATGGTGAGAGGTAGTTGTTGTAGCTCTGCACTAAAACTAGAAACCCTGGGAGAAACCTCCATTTCCTCAGTGTATGTGTGAATGGGAGGTGTGTGTGTGTGTGTGTTATGAATACATGTAGCTGAGGGGGAGAAGGAGGAGCGGACAGAGTTAGATGCCAAAGTTTGGAGTGGAAAAGTACAGCCGTTTGTTCCACTGGTATAAACTTCCCTTTGGTTGCACAGCCCAGCCAATCAGAAAAACACAGCCCAACCAAAACAAATCAACAGTAAGTCTCCAGATCTGCTCCCATTTGTAATAAGATTTATTACCCATTATCACAGATTCCATCCAACATGCAGCTTCCAGCTTGTGTTTCCTTATCCAACCCGTTTTGTTGTCTGAAGAATTCAACATTAAAGCTGCAGTTGTAACTTTTATAAAAAATGTTTTTTAACATATTTGTTGTAAGACAGATAATCGGTTAAAAATATAAACTTCTCTGCCTTCTCCTAGTGCTAACTAGGAACAACCAATCAGAACCAGGAGGCGGGTCTTAGGGCTGTTAATCATTCCCATGCACGTGCTATAGCTTCTCCCTGCAGCATAGTCTGTCGTGGATGCTAGTCGGATAAATGGTTCTTCTGTAATGGTGGTTTCTTTCTCCGCCATTAGCACATTCAGTAGCTAGTTTTCTATTAGCTAACTTGTTGCTAATGTCCAATTAGCTGCTAAATGGTTTCTCCGTTTCCTGGAAAGAGGAAGTCTGGAGATGTGACCCCGGGTCCCTGCATATGTGTGAAGACGTCAGGGTCAGGAGGTCAGGAAAAGTTGCACTGAGGTGTTAGGTTGGGCAATAAAACAGGAATGTGTGAAAAAACCTGTCCAGCTCATTTGTTTTGTTATCCTGACTGAACATCCCTACTCTTTAACTTTTGATTTTGGTCCCTCATGTTTTCTTCGTTTATACTCATGAAACATGTTATGTCTAAAAAGGAATTAGTTTTGAACATAATTGATCCCATACTTAGCAGAAAAGCTATTTTGGGTCATGATAAAGACTCTTACTGTGGAGAAAATATCAGATTTTGGCCAATAATTTCACACACATTCCTCAGATCTGGGATCTTCTCTGGACACGTTGTTCTTCGGTTGTTGATTGGATTTAAGTGTGGCAATTAACTGGACCATCAAGCAGCTATATTTTCTTTCTTTAAAACAAAGTGCTGTTGTTTGTGATCAGGTGATCTCGTAACCCCATTTTATCTTCAGATTCTTCTCAAAGGGGCAGGATTATGTGTTTTCCAGCCACGTAGTACCATTTTATAGCATAATTAACTATGCTAACTTCTGTTGTTATAAATATGCTATACATATTAAGTGTGACTTAAAATAAATTTTACCTTGTAATTTGACACCTTGAAATTGGGCTTCTGTCTCTTTAAAAACTCCTGCTCTTTCTGATACTCTGCTTTAGGAAGTCCTCACAACATGGCTCCTCTATTAACCTTTTAACAACGTTTTTTTTTTTTTACCAGCATTGCACTGAAAAGAATATTGTATGAGCTCAGTAGATGTTGCATCAGGTGTTGCTAATTACTGCTGGCTAGTCTGAAGGAGCTGAGTGGGAGAGCAGCTGTGCCTTGAAGGCGAAACTTGGGGCATCAAGGAGGTTTGGACAATTGAATGGTTGCCATGGAGATTAAAGGATTTCTCACACATGCATGACATAATCAAAGCAGCACTCCAAGTATGTTCTTGATGAGGGAATAATATCATAATATGATGTTAAGGTAAAAAATTTCACACAAGGCTGCCCCTTTAAATAATGTCTCATAGTAATGCTTCTCAATTTATTCTTCTATTATATAAAGTCTGAGAGTCCCAAAGCAGAAAAATGTTCCCAAATCATGACACTACCACCAGCAGCAGTAGCACAAACAATTGAGCCAAGGGAGGATGGGACCATGCTTTAATATTGTTTCCACCAAGTTCAGTTGTGGCTGAAACTGTGGGATCAGTTTTTCCAGTCTGTAATTGTCCAGTTTGACCCTCCTGCTGTCACCTGACAGAATGAGGGCCACCCATGGTGGTTTTCTGCTGCTGTAACAACACAACGATTAGAACAAAACAACCCAGAATAATCCAAATGCAAAACCAAGTGACAACCAAAATACAAAGAGCCTGGTTTAAATAGCAGCTGTTGTAACACATGACTAAACACAACATTTAGTTTCTGATCCGTGGATAAAATGTTGGTAGATTGATTCCACTGGTGTCAGTAGTATCTCTAACTGCTCCTGTGGAGTTGTGGGCTCTGAATCAGACCTCCTGACACCCTCAGGTCTCTGTAAACAGGCCCTCAGAGAGGTAGGTACTCCCACAGAGCAGCGAGTGGAGGAGGGGCTCTGTTGTTATTCTGGTAGCATGAGCTCAAAGCTGCTCTTCAGCAGGCTGCTGAATGTTTCACAGAGCTGACAATCCTCTTCAGGCCAGAGTGGGCCTTCAGGCACTTCCCAGGACACCACAACCTAAAGCACCTCTTCACACTTCTGTTTAATTTATTCAGGCACTTCCCATGACACCAGAGTTATCCTAAAGCTCACCAGGACACAACAGTTAGGGTATAGTTTACCAGAACACCAAGGATATCCTAAAGCTCAGCAGGACACAACAGTTAGCCTAAAGCTCATTAGGATTCCACAACTACCCCACAGTTAGCCTTAAGGCTTCCCAGGACACCATAATTGGCATTAAGATTTTCCAGGCCTCCACAGCTAACATAAAGCAGCCCAGAACTCCACAGTTGGCTTAAAGGGTTCCCAGTAAGTCATACCTAGTCTAAAACTTCCCAGGTCACCACAGTTAGCTTACAACTTCCCAGGACAATACAGTTAGCCATAAAACACATTTTCACTGCTCTGTCTCTTGATTCAGGTGTTACAGACTTTATTTCTGCATGTAAGGCAGAAACTGAACCAGCACAAACACGCTGGAAACGGATTGAATCACTGACTCAGATTCATGATAGCATGACAGGAAGAGACACAGTCCATCTCTGAGTTGCATCACGTAACAGTAAGAACCCCATGAGCTGATTGGTTAGCTGTTGTTATTTTATCTATTTGCTAAATAAATCCTGGTATGTGAATGTGGCTTCTTTTAGCTGCTGAAGGAAACAGCTCCTCCTGTTGGCCAAAGACTGACAGAAACGTTAGTCTTCAGCAAACTGGGCTCAAACTATGTCCAGAGGATGACATTATTGTTGTATAAAGAAGTAGAGAAGCAGAGTTTAAAACTCTGAATAGTAGTGTTTTTATTTTTCTTCACATCCTGAAATTGCTCTTTGTTTCACTCCAAGCTTGTGAGTTTGATCTTTGACCTTGCTTTTGTTGCAGAGGGCATGTTGCTTTATTACCTTCAACTTTGAAGGGTTTCTAATATCAAGATGTTATCCAAGAAATCCCCAAACCCAGAACCAGAGGTCCAGAACCAGAACTAGGCCATCTTTCTACTGGAGCAGGTCCTGATGCTCCCGGAAGGAAGAGCCGCCGTAGGGAAGACAAGTCTGGCACGTACAGCACAGGAGGACTCCGATTGGCTGGCCGCTCACACAGCCCCGCCCACTGAGGTCCCACCTACTCCCAACTGAAATTTCGCTGTTGAGGGTTGGAGAATGTGGGGAAGTAACCTTCATTAAAAAAACAACTAATTTGATTATTTTGATCCTAAACGATTTAAAGGAGCTACTGTCACTTCCTTCAAAAGAATGTCTTCAAGACTCACCTCAGAAGAAAAGAACTGCTCCATCTGATTTATTACTGAGTCACTGCCAGTCTGAACTCATTCAGCTCTTAGAGCCTCTACTTTCTCTAAAACTGCACAAAATGTTGGTAAAACAAGACAAACTGGCTTCTACTAAAGTTTATTGACCTGGAAGAACTGCGATAGTGAACTAATTTATCATCTGAACGTTAAAATGCTTTGCTTAATTAAAAAGTTTACATATGAAAATTTACAAAAATCTGCTTAAAAAAAACTAAAAGAAAATGGGGGGAGCGCTGCTGTTGTGCCAGAACCTCTGCTGAGTGGAGGACTTGGAAAAAGATTCGGATCCAAACTGTGATCCGGTTCAATTTAAATCCTGTGCGTCAGTTTCCAAGTAAAAACATTTTTCTGTTTGTTTTCAACTTCGAGATGAATTTCCGCACAGATGGGAGAGGAGATAGAGAGAAATGCTTGGCGCCCTCTTCTGGTCAGTTTGGGTGTTGAAAATGCAGCTGACTGCAGAACCAGATGGGTCACAGTTAAAATGAGCGGAAATAAGATTCAAAAGCTACAAACTGTCTGAACGATTAGACAAACTATATTATAAATATAATGTGTAAGTTTTTAAAAATGTTTTTAATATTTTTTTATGATACATTTAGATTCCTAAAGTTTATAACTTCAATCTAAACTGGTGGACAAAATATTTTTTGATGAGTTTCACTTCCTCATTTATCTCATTTTCACCTAAATTTATTTATAGCTTTGTTAAAATAAAATTGAATAAACAGAAACCAAACAAAACCTTTTCAAATCAAATTTTAACTTCTGTTCTCCTTCATAATGATGCTGTACTGTTAAATGAGCTGTTGTATTTAATGTTAATAAAACACAATAAACTTTTTTCTTGTAATGTGAGGAATTGCAGGAGTATGAACTTTTGGCAATCAGAAAAATAAAAATAACATCTAACTTTGGATCTGTGTTTTCTTCTGTGGAAAGACTACATTAATAAATGCCTGAAAAAGACTGATTTTACATCTAAATCTGATACATTTTTTCTGTAAACTTCAAATTATGTAGCAAAAATATTAGGTACTCCAGCTATTGATTACAAGTCTATTGCGATATATATTGTTATTGATTTATTGTCCAGCACCAGCTCAGGGCAAAATATTTAACCAG
This sequence comes from Poecilia formosa, assembly GCF_000485575.1. Lineage (NCBI taxonomy): Eukaryota > Metazoa > Chordata > Actinopteri > Cyprinodontiformes > Poeciliidae > Poecilia > Poecilia formosa. The sequence continues at coordinate 66,434 of NW_006800616.1, read as the reverse complement.
GAATTTACAACAGTGTGATTTTATTTCAACAGTAGCTGGGTTTACGGAGCGCCGCTGGGTGACGTCTGAGCAGGCGCGTCGCTTTGGGGTCAGAAACACAGAAGTCTGAGGTCACATTTAATTAGTAGCATGAACGACCATGCAGAAAAAAAATGATAACTGAAATCTGTAACACTGTGACCGGCCCTGAATCGTTCATTCTGCTGGTGTCTAAAAACAGTTCAGATGAACAAAGGTCGAGTCTCTCCTCCCCCAGCGACCTGCCAGCTGACCCCACATGACCCCAGAGCTGCTGAACACTGCAGCCGCCTTCAGAACGAGAAAAATAATGATGATTATATTTGTCTGAATGTCAAAGGTCAGGTTGTACCTCCGTCTCTAGATGGACACAGAGACGTCGGTAGCTGGACTGGAACCAGAACCAGCAGTCAGAGCTCAGTGACGAGCTGCTGATGACGGAAACAGGAGGAGATGAAGACCAGATCAGTCTTTTGTTTCACTTCTCCTGCTCCTCTTCTTCTCTCCTCCTTCTCTCCTCCTCCTCCTGCAGCTCCTGCTGCTCCTTGGCGTCCGCCTCCCTCAGCTTGTCCTCCACATCCTCAGGGATGTCCACCTCCATCAGGTTCTCCATGCCGAGCTGCGGCTCGTCTCCGATCAGCACCTGGAAGGACAGAGACATAAGACTGGACTAGAGGATCCTCCAGACCAGCAGCCGCTCCAGACCAGCGGCTCCTACAGACTAGCGGCTGCTCAGACCCCAGCAGGTCCGAGTTTCTTACCTGGACCAGTTTCTCGCAGGCGGCGCCGACGTGGACGTCCTTCTCCCAGCGGTGGAGCTCCCTCACAATGGGATAAACGTTTTTCTGTCGAAGCGTCAGGCGGCCAGTTTTAGTCGCCGTCAGCTGGGGGTGGAGCCGACCGTCAGGAAGTCTGAATGAAACCAGATCTGTGTGTGTGTGTGTGTGTGTGCGGTACCAGTAGCAGGGTTTCCAGCAACATCTTTCTGATGTCGGGGTCCGCTTCTCGCTGCTTGTCCTCCGGCAGATACTGCAGGTCCACAGGCAGACCTGAGCAACAAAACTAAGGATTATAATCTGTCCAGATTATTCTAATGATGCATTTCCTGAGCGTTTAATTTAATGGCGGCAAGTCATTTTGATTTTTCACCAGTTTCAGCAAAATGCGTTTAGTTTTGGCTATAAACCTAATCAGGGTCAAAAGTTCCTGAATCAGGTTTGCATTGAAGTTCTGCAGACGACTGAGCAAAAAACCCTGGTCTGGACTGGAAAAGCTAAACACTCAGACAGACATGAATTCACCAGTTTAATAACTGGAAGAGAGAAACACTGAAACAGAACAAAAGTGCATTCGTCAATAAATTAAAAATATCAATGAGAACATGCTTTATGTCAGTTAATTTAATTAACTTTGGCCAATAAAAAATTATAAAAAAAACCTCAAACTTTTTCAGAACATTTGAACAGATGTTAAACAGAAATGTTACAGAACCCAAAGATCACTGCTAGAGAAGCTGGCTGTTATTGGAATGTTGAGTGGAAGGAAAAAGTCTGAAAGCAACAGGAAAAAGCAGCGTTATGTAGGGACTGTAAAGGACAGTTGATCCAGCAGTAGGCCTGTTGCAATAACGATTAAACTGAAACTAATAAATTGGATGTTTTATCGTTCTTCTCTTTTCTATCTTTCTACCAAAACCAGGACGACTTAAGTGTTCAGTCTGGTGATTTGGTCTCAACTAAATCATTGTTTTGAAGGACGGTTTTGTTTTCACAGACTTGAGAAGTAATTTTATTTTCTGTTTCTGCTGTTTTGTTTATTTATTTTGGATATTTAAAATGTCTTCCAGTTCCAGTGTTAAATGTTCAGCAGAATTTAAAGTTTATTAATCTGTGAGAATGTGTTCCTGCATTATTATACCGTTACTGATATATTGCTTGAAAATGGATAAAAGTGTATAACTTCTGCTTGGTTAAGGCCACAACCTCCCAATATTGCACAGTGGCGAGATAGGATGAAAAAAGTTTATATAATGGAAAAAACAACATCAAGACTACAACTTAAGATGGGGACCTTTGAAACAAGATGGAGACCTGTAACTAAATTCATAATGTAACCTTGACACCTCTATTTATCTTTCTTTTTTTTGTCTTGTTCGTGTACTTTTCAAATTTAGTTTGTATTATCACTATTATGTACCTTCATTCCTTGAGTTTGTATTCTCTGTATCTCTACTGTGTGTATATGTTGATGAAAACAGTTATTGAAAGTAAAAAGTTCAAAAAAAAAAAAGAAAGAAAATGGCCTCAAAACAACAATACTATTATTTATAGAAATAATTACTGGCACAATTTATCGTCATGCTAAATTTGTCATTGTGATAGGCCTATTGGGATTTATTTAATTAGTCTGATGTGGTTTTAAAGGTTAGCATCCAAATGAGGATTAGCCTTTAGATTCACATGAAAATCAAGATTCTTTTTGCTTCAAATGTCCAAAAAAAAATCAGAATCAAATCAGGAGTTTGTAAATAATTCCCTCTCTTCATTAACGGAAACACGGCTTTTGTTTGATGTATTCTTCCAAATAACTTGAAAATAAAATCATTTTCTAATTTCCTGGGAAATGACTGTTGGATTCTCATCAGCTGAGAATCAAATTTCACTTTTTAAACCGAACAACTGAAATAAATCATCTTTTCGGTGAAATCCTAATAATTTTAAGGTGTTTTTTTTTGGACCTGCCTTCGTTCTCCTCCTCAGTGAGCTCCTCCGGGCCGGCCAGAGGCAGAAGCAGGAACGGCAGCACGTCCACGGCGTCGCTCAGCAGCCACGCATGATGAGCTGCGGATCACAGCAGAAGGATGTCAGAGCAGATCGGGTTCTGGTTCTGGTTCATCCTTCAGAGTTACTCCGGACGGCGTTGGGAGTTTCTCACCGTGGTCGAAGCAGCAGTTCCTCAGCGTGCCGATGACGCCGCCCCTCCTCACCACCGACGCCTCGTACTGAGTGAACGGCAGCAAACGCTGGATTACACACCTGGAGCAGAAAAGATCCGACAGTTTTAGCATCTAAAAAATAAATATCCAGATGAGAGGCAAATGTTCTCTGGTCCACAAAGAGACAGACAGACTCTATTCAGGTAGAAACTCGACTTCTAGCTCTGAAACTCACCTGTCCCGGTCCATCAAGAGGCTCCTGGCCTCGGGAAGCTGGGTCAGGTTGGACAGCAGGGGGCCCAGGTAGTGCAGCTTGGCCTTTTTGTTGAAGCTTTCATTGCAGAAGATTTCCACCAGCTGGGCCAGACCGAGCTGCTCCTGCAGGACCTGAGAGAGCAACCAGCAGAGGCTTCAACCCGACAGGTGAGGAGGAACTTCATCCACCTGACAGGTGAGAGAAGCCCGATGTCTGCCTGATGTTTCTGCAGCTGAACCCTGAGAAACGACCAGCGGGGACTGGCCTGGCGTACCTGGAAGACGGTCCTGCAGGTCTTATCATGGCGGCTCAGGTTGGACAGGATGGTGCAGATCTGATCAGAGAACAGAAACTCTGGATCCTGGAGGTTCTTCAACAGAACCGGAAGAACCTGAACCTCACAGACCAGAACCTGAGGAAACACAGAGACCAGCAGGCAGTCAGAGGTCAGAGGTCAGAGCAGGTTCAAGTCTCCCACCATTAAATATCCTGAATATTATTTAATCTTCATGGTTTAGTCTACTACTTATTTAATGCAGCAAATTAACACTAACTGTGTTTATTAGGATCCAACTCTGTCCCATAAATTAATCTGAAATATTATTATTATTAGTTAAATTAATCTCATCACTACATTATTATTAGCCAACTTCAGCTTTGTTTTGTCCTTCACCTGCTGCTCACCTGGTGCAGAGTCTCATCAGCTGACAGGTTGATCAGGATGTGGTAGCAGTCCTTCACTATGGCAACAGAGGGGTCAGAGGTCAGCGCAAACAGAGCTGCTAAGAGGTCAGGTTTAGAGCGCAGGAACCGGCAGCCATCTCTGAAAGAAACAAACAGCGCTGGCATTGATGCTCCTGAATCAATCTATGGTGACCCCTGACCCCTACAGAGGTCAGCACCCCACAAAGGTTAGCACCCCACAAAGGTTATGACAGTTCACTAAAACTAACAAAATAGAAAACGTTTTTGTTAACTAAAGTAAATAAAAATGGCAATTTAGGGGGAAAAACTATAACTAACTGGAAATATATTGAGCATTTATAAAACTATTCTGCCAGCCATTCATCGTCCAATCAATGTAGACATAATCACAATCCTTTGAGCTTTTTTAATTCTGCAGCAAAAAATTTACCAAGCATAAAAAACTAAAACAAACACTAATAAAAACTAATAAAAACAAAACTAAAAGTAAACTTTCCAGAATCTCTTTCTCTTTCTTACTGTTTATTCAATGTCACATGATGTTTTTATTTTGTTTTTTAATTATGTAAAGCACCTTGAAATGCCGTGCTGCTGAAATGTGCTATACAAATAAAATCTGATTGATTGATTGATTAATGAAAAGCCCAAAACCATTATAACCCGGGGTCCCGCCAGCTGACCCCGGCGCTCAGAGGTCAGCATCCCACCTGCTTCCAGACAGCCCCAGGATGTACTCCGTGGCCTTCCCCTTCACATCCGGCCGGGTGCTGGGCGTCAGGAAGGCCAGCAGCTCTGCAGCCTCAGCATCACTCAGCATCTTCTCAGCAAACCGTCTGATGGACAGAGACGAAACCACAGTCAGCCCTCCATAGCTTCAAAAAATACCCACTTTAAGAGTCATTTCACTCATAAAAGTCAAACTACTTTTCGTACTTAGTAAATTACTATCAACTACTGCAACTCAGAGAGTAACTTCACTGAATGAAGAGCAAAGACGTTTTAACAAAAAATGCACCTGAAAGACAGACCCACAGTTTATGTTGGAGTGAGACCTCTTGTTTCTTCACCAGCTTTGTTGCTTGGACGTTATTTTCTCAAAGCTCTAAATCAGCCTGTTGTTGAAGTTTTTCTTCTTCCCAAATCTATTTTATTATGATATTTATTAGCATGATTTATTTTCAGTTTTGTCTTTAAAAATATGAGATATCTAATTTTAAATTATTAAGTCAGATTTTTTCCTCTTCTATATAGCTTAAAGATGCAGAACAATACAACGACTCACAATACAACTGAGAAATTTAACCAGATAAAAAAATAAGTGAAAGACAATCTATAAAAATACAAAACAATACAGTGTAAAAATACAGAAATCATTACAAGAAAACTTGGCAGGAAAACAAAGGAATGTATTGTTATATTGGTAAAAAGATTGGGGTTTTAACAAGTCCTGAAATTAATTTGTTTCACCTGCATTAAAAATGGAGGTAACTTTCTAAAAAATAGCACTTTTTAATAAAAATATAGCCAGGATTAAAATAGTTTATTACTGTAGCTTGATTTATCTGCTGTTAAAAGACCAATTCCTATTAAATCAAAACTTAAACGTGGAAATTATATCTTATGATACAGTTTTGAAAATCCTTTCGAATAAAAAAAGATTTTTTCTTGAGTGAAGCTAAGCACTCCTACTCTTACTGGAGTCGCCTGTCTGTAGAACCGCTGTGGGTAAATACAAAGGAAATAAATAAAGTATACTCATATTCGATTCATATTTAATTTACACACAGCTCTGTAATAGAATAATTTGTCAAAATCTGCTATAATAACCGCTTCATCAGGTGATGTTTGGTCTGAGGGAACAGCTGATTGTCACACAGTTGATCATATTTGATCACGTTTTTGTTGATAAAGCTTGAGACATGCAGGTAATCTTAAATGTTTCAATAAAATTCACCTTGAACTCGCAGCAGGATTCCTCCTGTCCTCCTGTCCTCCTGCCTCGGCGGTTCTTTACAGAAACCCTTCCAGAATTAAATATCATGTAGAAGAAACCACATGTGGACGAGGCAGCATGAAACAACGCGTCACTTCCGGGATCGTCTTCTTCTGACGTTATATGACGAATGGCAGACTAACTATGAGCTGCATGCTGCCACCATCTGGACTGGAGGATAAACAAGAAATTGGCAGGAAAACAATAATAAACTCACTAGATTATTTCGGATTTAAAAAAAATAAAAAATGACATGATTTGAGTCTCTTCCGTGTTCCCTCTGCTGTTTTTATTAGATTATCAATTAGACCTCTACCGTCATCTAGTGTTCACACTGTGAGTCCTGCGACTTCTAGGCACATTTTGATCTCATTTTCAGAAAATAAATCTAACTTTTTATGTAAAAAGTTAAAGATTTACCACAGCAAACACCAGACTGTGTGTGATGGTTCCTAAATCTGCCATTTTTCAGCCTCCGATTGAAAACTGTTTCTCTGAACAAATCCACCTTAAAAGGGGACCAATGATGCTTCCCATTACACAAATTAGGATAGGTCTATCAGCTGTGCAAAACATGTTTGTTATGTTTTGCTGCACAGAATCATTCTCAGCTCAGTTATGTCCGTTTTCAGTTCCTTTCAGAATGAGCTGTTTTAGGATTTCTGTCACTTTTATGCAAATAAGCTGCTGGCCACGCCCCCAACTCATTGTTTACTACTGCACGTAAAAATAACTGCACACCAGGGCTGGATGTTGAATGAAAATCTTATCAGAAAATAAGCATTTCATACCAGTCTTTATCAATAATTAGAGATTTTTTTTGTATTGTTTTAAATATTTACACTGTGATGCTGGTGGCGTGATCTTTCCTATTTCATCCACAATTTTCACTCCATGTTGTTTTTTAAGCAGATACCAGGCACACTGGCAAAACCTCAAATTGCTGCTGTGCAAGATACTAAAAATCCTGTTGCTAGGAAACCAAAGAGTGAGTTAGTTGCTAGGGAGCCGTAGAGTGAGTGAGTTAGTGGATGCCACCAACTTTGCTTGGCTTACCTTGACAGGTTGAGCTGCTAAAGTCTTTCCTCTGCCTACATCTCCCAGAATGCTGTGTGGTTCTGGGTTGAAGTTCAGTGAATATTCTGTCAGATGCATGATCCATTTATATTGATCATGTGTCTACCACAATATATTTTGTTATTGATTGTCCGGCCCCATTGCAAACAGACATGCAATAGTACAATGGTCCATCTTTGACCCAGAAGTGGAGCGTTCTGACCCATCAGCAAGGCAGCAGCAGCGCTTTCTGAACCGAGTCAATAACCAAACACTGCTCTTCTCCAGCAGCCATTGAACATCACATAAAACAAACTGACAAGCTCCACTTGAGTTGCTAGGTAACAAGGCACCGTCCTTGTGACTTGATAATCGGGAGGTTTTTGAAACTGCTTGTTTTCCAGACACCAGAAAACATAAACTTACTTCCATAAAAAAGTTGGACATTGTTGCTTTAGCGCTTGGACTGCTACCAGAAAATGGAAGGACAAAAAGATGCAAAAAGTAAATTTTGGATATTAGGTAGAAACTGAGAAAAAGTCCTGTTTATTTTTAACCTTCTAAACTATTTTATTGATATACTGAAAAAAAAATACATAAACATCTTTCATATCCTCGACAACATCTGCATTGAAATGCTAATGATTGATTCCTGCAGCAGAGTAAACATCTGATTAAAGGAACAGTTCACCTTTTCTGAGTAACGTCAGCCTCTTTACAACAAGTTTCACCATAAAGAGGCTGCAGAGAGTCGTCACTCTTCAGATATTTCAGAGATGTTCCTGCATGCAGAGCGAAGGAAGGGCTCCTCAGAAGAAACAGTCTGACCCCTCAACACACACTTAACTGACAGACAGGTTGCAATAATACTTCAAAACAGACAGAAAGCACAAAAATCAGCATCTGAAGACAGAAAGGTTTCAGCAGACGTCTGTGGTTGGAGAGCAGAAAGAGGGCGTGGCCTCAGACTGGTCCGTAAACTGGTAGAGGGGCTTATCAGGGTGTCGTCACCAACATGGGGCAGAACACGTTTAGGTCGGTGAAGTAGAGCTGCACAGTCTTTATTTTACAGTCTGGAGTTGTTGTGATGAGGCGTTCAGGGGAAGGCACGGTGGCGTCTGATTGGTCGAGATCAGTCTGTCTCGGTTGGCTCAGGGCAGGGCAATCCGTCAGTCATCATCATCATCACCGCCTCCTCACTCTGCCTTGTCCTTCCTCTTGGCGGTGAACGGCACTTTGTTGGCGACTGTAGAGCCCACGCTAGAGACGCCGCCGGCCACGGCGGAGACGCCGCCCTTCACCAGCCCCACCCCCATCGACGGCACTGTGGTCACCGCCGACTTGGTGATCTCCAGGCTCTTCCCACCCACCCAGGCGACTCCGCCCACCGCGGCACCGACTACGCCCTTGGTGACGTTGAAGAGGCCGCCGGTGACCCGCCACACCATGCCAGGCGGAGCGACGGCGTGATCTTTACCGGGGTCTGGAACGCAGATCAAACAGAGTTTGGATTTATTGCATCTTTCATATCAACCTGAAGGAAGAACTTTAAATTCTACTTGATTATAATACATAGTTGCCATAAGTTTGAACCGGAAGTGATCCATGCCATCTCGGTAAGCATCAAAGCACTGATGAACCATGGGTTAGAGACCAACAAAAGGAAAATATATGGCCACTCTTGACCAATGTGCAAGAGAAAGATAAATGAACAAAATGGCTGCTGTCGGGATGGACCCATATGAAGACAAAGAAGGAAAATATGCCAGATGATGTGGACAAGCTGCCTCCGATCTCATTCTATGACATAGTTTGCTACTTGGTGAACAGATAGTCCACCATCTGGAGGAATTTTGCAGCTTGAAATCCATGGACACATACAATCAATGTTTGAACGGATTTGTAAAGGACGTACAAACTCTTCGTGTGAATAAGTTCTGGTGACTGGCAGAATACGTACATGCAGCAACATCCACATAGGCTACATGTCCGTCACATGCTAGTTCACCAATAAGTATTGCAGTAAGTATCACTGATATTCATCTTAATTTTATACAAAGGTGGGTGGAGTTCTCAAAACTTGTGACTGAGCAGTAGTTGTAATGTCCTTATATTGATTATAAGTTAGATAGAAAAAAGGCGAGAGCAAGTTCTAAGCTGGTTCTTGTTTATTGTTGTTGTAGCAACTCCACAGCAACTGCCTATCAAAGTTCCTGGAAGTATGATGTCATATGACAACTATGTTCAAACATCTCAGACTTGATTTGATTGGGTCATGGAGATGCACTAGAGTCATTTCAAGTCACTCTGGAGATCCTCAGGAGGCTGGGTCGCCATGTTTGACCAAAAGGGGTCTGAACTGGTGCACAGGGTGCTGCGACACAGACAGCTGCAGCTGGACACAGACACTGATCCTGCTGACAAAACAACCGGTTCTGGAGTAGCAGCAGCAACATCCGAGCCTAGATTGCACCAGCGATCTGATGTACCAGCAATTAGACACATCCCTCGGCTTGGCGCTTACCCTCTGGGGACTGGCTGTCGGTGGGCTCAGCTTCGTCCGAGGCCAGGCTGGTCCCGGGCTGCGGCTCCACGTTCACGCTGTTCACGTCCTGGGGAAAAACCCTGAAGAGTCACCAGGAATTACAACAAGATGGAGTCTAAGCACTAATTATACCAGCTGGGAACATTAAAACTACGTACTCCACTCCTGGTTTTTATTATAAAGACTAAAACACATAAATTTAAACAAGGAACTTGAGCTGCTGGATGGACGGACAAAGATAAAAATAAAGTTGTCAATGCTGTTTAGGAATACTTTATTAAAAGAAAAACATTTGAGGATTAAAAAAAGGCTTAAAATGACTTTGTGTTGTTTTAATATGATCCGGTTTACCAGATGTGCTTGAATGCAGGATAAAAGGAGCTGTAGGGAAATTAAGAGGAATTCAGAAATCTCACCGAATTTCTGAATTCAGAGGGATTTATCACAACAGAACCAGTGTGCAGTAGCATCTAGTGCTGAAACAATTAATTGATTATTTTAAATAATTTTTGAATAATTTAGTAACTGATTAATCGTTTTAGACTACATTTGCTGACAGAACAACACACTCAGCATAGTAATAAAACAAAAACTGTAAAATAGAACAAATATTTTGCATTTAAAGATTAAAAACCTTCTTTGCCTGTAAATCTGTTCTAACCAGAACTTCTCTATTGGCAGTTTTGACATCATATTTTGTAAAAGTCTCTTATTAATCACATTTTTCTATTCAATTATTAATCAATAAATAATCACATGTTGATGTCAGAAGAATTGTTTAGCTGCAGATACATCTTCAGCTATAAATGGAAAAAAGGTTCACTGAAGGAATGCTGAAAATGTTTTATTTAAACAAGGAATTGAATTGTTTGCATTTTTTAATATGTTTATAATACTGTAAAAAATAAGCTTAAGTGATTAAATGAAAAATCTGAATATTTTAATCTGATTAATAATTAATTACTTCAATCATTGCCACTGCAGCTCCAGTAGGATCTGATCAGCTGTGCAGCGTTTTGGACCGATTGAACACTGGATTTGGACTTCAGCTGATTTTGCTCCAGAACCAGAGATGTTTACATTGTTTTGGATCATTCAGTTCAGAGCAGAGCAGCTTTGGACCTTATGCTGTTACAGAGTTCTGGTTCGGTCCATCTTCCTGTCCGCAGCTTAGGCACAGCTGGGACACTTCTCTGGCTGTGTCTGGTGTCACTTTCGAAAGTTTCCCTACAGAATGTTGCAGTGAACACTTTGGTTCCTCATGTAAACATTCTGCATGAGTTCAGGAGGTAAACGGAGCTGGAGTCGTCTGGTACCGAACCAACTGGACTGGATATGTTCAGTGTGATTATCAGTAGATAATCTGATCCAGAACCGCACAGCATTCTGGGAGATGTAGGCAGAGGACAGGCTTTAGCTTCTCAACCTCTGAAGGCTATCTAAGCTGTGTTGGCAGGCCTGTCACGATAACAAATGTTACTGGACGATACATTGCTCCAGAAGTTATTGTGATAAACAATAATATTGTTGTTTACAGACCATTTTCACGTGATATAATGATGACGGCACAATAATAATGCAAGGAAACATTCTGATAGATCAATATACTTTAACTTCTAATGAACATTTAACACTGCAACTAGAAGACATTTTAAATATCCAAAATAAATAAACAAAACAACAGAAACAACAAATAAAGTGAATTATTAAGTCTCAGTAAACAAAACTGTCCTTCAAAATAAGGACTAGTTGAGACCAAAGACTGAAGACTTTTTGTTATCCAGTTTTTGGTAAAAAGAGAATAATAAATTAAAACGTTACATTATTTTGACAGTTCAAAAGATGAGTAGCATCAACTAACTCATTCACTCTTTGGTTACCTAGCAACAACCTGCTAGGTAACTTGCACAACAGCAGTTTTGCTACTGTGCCTAAAAACTACTTAAAATAATAAGGATAAAAAAAATTATGATGCGAAGTGAAAATTTTGGATAAAACAGAAAAGGTCATGCCACCAGTATTTCAGATACTTGAAACAAAAACTAATTAATAATGATCGATAGATTGATATGAAAAACTGCATCAGATAGCTTTACCTGCTTCTAACAGAGGTCAAACTGTGGGTTTGTGATGTTCTGGTTCAACTTTTCCTAACATGAACCAGGTTGGGTCCACCAGCCCAGCTTTCCCCTGGTCTCCTAACCAAACCAAACCAAGCCCAGCCTTCTGGCTGTTTAGCTTGCTGCTGAACTGTTTTCTTCGTTCTAAATGCAAACCAGACAGCGAACTGGTTTGTTATGAAACTCTGAACCTTGGGAAAAAGTCTCGGGAGGGTTGGGAAAGGCTGCGGCCTCCTGGTGTCTGATCATTCCTTCGATGGGAAGGAAAACTGAACCAGACACAGAGATCACTGTTGGAGCTCAGAGTCGTGTTTAAACATGTAATTATCTAACATGTTTTCAGCTCACTCTCACTCTGGAAGGTTCTGTTTGGCTGGTTTTTAATCACATTTAGTAAAAATTTCAACATATTTTTGACTAGTTTTGGCTCCTAGTGTTGCCTGAATGCTCCATCTTGTTGGAGATGTGACACCATGATGTTAACTTCTTCACATTTCAGTGAAACAACATGAAGCTTTGAGCTTCACATCTCATCATTATGCTCTAATCTGAGCTTTTTCAGGAGATTTATCCTGAAAGCAGATTTTCTTCCTGTCTGTTTTTCTTGTGACCCACAGCTGCAGGTTTTTATCTTCTATCCAGGCAGTCAGAATAAAAAACAACAACCTGGTGTTTCAGTTAGTTGGACCAGCTGCAGTTTCTGCTCCAGGGCTTTTAAATGTGAAAACAAGCTCTAACTGTGTTCCTGATCCACATCATCACTCCGGACCTCAGCAGCGCGGAGGAAAAACTTGGAGCAAGCTGCGCTTTAATGGGGATACTGGTGCGTCCTTACCTTCACCATTGTTCCCAGTGCTTCTGGCTGGAACACCTGAGCCAGCAGCAGATTGAGAAGTGGGCCTCGGTCTGGGTTTTGGAGGGGGAACCTGCACCCTGCAGCTGTCGGTCCGTCAGTCCGTCAATCCTCCAAACAACCAACTTCTCCAGAGTTTCTGCAGACCCGCTGCTGCTGCTGCTGCTGCTGCTGCTGCTCTTCTCGCTGCTGCTTCTGCCGACGTGGCGCCTTCACCAAGCACACGCACTCATGGACACGCAGACATCCCGCTGTCAAAGTACAGGTAGTAACGCACTGCACTTCCGGTGAAGACCTCCAAAGTAAAACTCCTCACTTAGTCGAGCTAAGGTCTGACAGACGAATGGATGGATACGCAAACTATACTTGACAATACTTCAATAAGGTCTTACAAAAATAGCATAAAAAGCTTGAAAAATAGAATGAAAATAAAAAAATGTTTGCGCTTCAGTTGTTGCCTGCTTGTTTTTTTTTCATGACAGTATGTGTGATTTGTTCATATTTTTCTGCTCATTAAAATTAAAATGTTGCATCTTCAGAAGCTTTACCTAATCCACCTATTAAATCAACAATATGCAATTGTTGATTTAATAAGCTGCTGTATTTTTTAAGACAGCAGCTTCATATGTACTAAGTTTTCATATTAATCTTTATTGGACATTTATTATGAAAACAGGAAGCAGGGTGTGGTAGCTCTTGACGCTCCAGCTCCGGATCCTTCCCCGGATCCTGCATCAGCAGCTGCTTTTACTGCCTCGCGTTGTCTGAAGTCTCATAAGTTTAAGTTTGAAGTATTTTCCGTAAGTTCAACATAAAACATGCACTTTAACTCAAATCTGGTGGAAATATAGGCAGCAATAAAACCATAAAATTAAAGCGAACGAAGGAGAAAGAGTGAAGGGTCAAGAAAGGTTGTGATGTTGGCAGCAGACATCACACTGACCAGTTACCTGGATGACTGAGCCAATAATCAGAACCCCTCCTGAGATCCAGGTGCTACCACAAGCAACTCAGGATGGTTCTGATTAGCTGTTGTGTTTGGACCATCCTCCTGTTGAGGACCCATTTTGAACAAAGCTTCAGCTGTCACACACTGAAGATCCACTCAGGTCCTGCAGCCCAAATCATAACTTATCCACCACTGTGCTTTAAAGTTGGTGTGAGGTGTGTCTGCTGATCTGCTGTGTCCAATCTCCTCCATCATGGTTCTGTCCGTCCTGGTTCTGTCCATCACAGTCCAACAGCATCTCCACTCTGGTCTCTTCTGTCCAGAGGACATTGTCCCAGAAGTCTTGTCCTTCATCCATATGTGGCTCTGCCAACCTCAGTCTGGCGGCCATCTTGTTTCTAGAAAGAAGAGGCTTTCTCCTTCAACCATTCCAAAGAGCGCAACTGGTTCCTAGTCATAATCTTCGACCTTTTACCTGCTAATGGAGGCTTGTAAAGTTTGAGGTGTAGCTCTGGGGTTTCTGGTTGTTTCTCTTATCTTCACACTCTAAATCTGCTGGACATCCACTCCTTGGCAGCCGATGATATGTTTTCTCATCGGCTGCCAATGAGAAAACATCGTTCTCCATCATTCTCTCTGGAGAACGATGGACTGGAGATGACTGATCCAGTTCTAGAGCAGAACCAATACTGTTAGTTCTGATTTCTTCTCTCTCTAGACTTTGGTTAATCATTTTTTGTGTTGTTTGGAATATTGTTGTCTCTGGTTCTGGAGGCTGTCCAGTTGGAAAAATGTTTGATCTTAATATCTTACTACCGTACAATTGTTATGGTGTGTAACTATGACAACAAGGTATTGTTTTTACAACTGGGATCAGGTGATGAGCATTTGAAAAGCTGAACCCTACCCCAAATCCCAAAAGAGCTAAAAAGGAGAGAAGAAAGAAGCTCAGACCCTCTCTTCCATCCATCATAATGGACAGCGATCATATCCCGTACTCCAACATCTTTCTTACCATACGGCCAGACAGAGATTTAAAGAAGAGCAAAGGAGGTGGATTAGCAGAACTACTACCAGCTGATGGTGTCATTCAGGAAATGTTACTGCCCAAGTGCTGAGCTGTTATATGCCATGAAAATCACGAATCTGTTATGCAGTAACAAGGTCTTCAGTCAAAACCTTTATTACAAGATTTATTGCAAGATTGACTGCTACTGGAGATCCGTCCTGTCCACAACATCACCATCCTGGCAGCAACACTTAATTTAATTTAACTTAATTGATCCTATTGGGACAAATTAAGTATTTTTTCTTTATTTAATTTATTTGTATATTCATTTAATCAAACTCATTTATGAAAATCAATTTATTTATTTATTGTCATTTTGTTTTAAATATGATGGGTGTGTTTATCTATGTAATGCATCTGCTACAATTTTAACATTTTAGCCCAAACTCTACCTGAAGCAGAATCATGCAGGCAGCTATCTTTTAGTTCAGGCGCTTCTTCGGTAGCTCTGTTTGGGGTCCTCAGTGGCGCCGCTCTCAGGGCAATTGCAACAAATGTTAACAGAAACGAATAGAATTGACAAAAATATTCCGTGAAATCGGGCTTTAGGGGACTTTGGATTCTTGGACAACCAGCGATGAATCTCGAGCTGCTCGGTAAATATATAAATAAGCATCTTTTTGTTTCTGCGGCTCAGTTTTTCTGCAGCGCTCCAGTCTTGTTGTGGTTATCTTCCTCTGTTAGCCGAGGACGCTAACAGCTAAAATTCTGGTCACAGTACAAATAAAAACAATTAAAGTTGTTAACATAGGTTAAGCTGCCTAGACTGAACGGGTAAATAAGAACAAACTGATTAATATTTACAAATGAATCTTTTTAATTTTAATACAAACAGGAACTGTCAGATAGCTACATTTAGCATACATTGTTCGGTTATATTAAATCTAATAACGCCTGGAAATAGTGAGGCCATATGCTGCCAGCTGATGTAAAGTAATCAAACTATTTACAGATTTAACGTTTGGTTACTCAGGTTTGTTACCGTGGAAACACCGAAGTAAATGGAGCAAAAACACTTTATTTATTATGAGATGAGGCAAAGGGAGTGTATTTGTTTACCACCAGTCAAACAGTGATTCCAGGTTTTTCTATGGGAAGATAATATCGAATAAAACATATTTTAAACGAAAATAGACTAACTATAAATAACGCGGAAAAGAAACTGTAAAATTAGTTATATTTAGTTTAGTAACTTTTGGAGTAAATGTTTAGGAGTCGTTTTACTTCACTGAACTTTTTAAAATTATTATATTATTGTGAGGTACTCTTGAGTAAAATCTTTGAATACTCCACCCACTGCGGTTAACCTCACTGGATAAAAAAATGCTTGTTGAGGAACAATAGAATTTATGTTAAAGTGATACCTCTTGTTTCTACACCAGCTTTGTTGCTTAATGTTGTTTTCTCTCTGCTGAGCCTGTTGAAACATTTGGAGATCAATAAGCTACTACAAACTGTACATATTGTCACTGGAACTACTTTACCCTGTTCTAACATATAGACTTTACCCACTGGGGGCATTCATTTCATAAGTTAAGATAGAAAAACAGAGGTGAAAAAGTCTTCTAGAACTTATTTTATAAGGTTATTTTTATGTTTATTTTATCTTCGTCTCAAATGCACCAGAATTTGCACAGATCTTTGTATCTATGTCTCTCTGATGTCATTCTAAATCAGATGTCACGATCAGTTACTCGGTACTTAATAGCCTTTTTTATCAAACACTTTTACTTTAACTTGAGTATAAACACAATGAAGTGGTGGTATTCATACTGCAGTACAGTTTTTGGCTGCTCTACTCAGCTCTGCTAATAACTTATTTTTTCTATAACTGGAGAGTTTCTGCTGAGATAATATCCATCTTCTATGTGTTGGTCAGGACTCAGGCAGCAGTAAAATACCTTTACAATAATCTATTAAAAATGAAAGCATGCACAAGGTTTTCCCTTCACTAAACATATTGCATCAGTGTTACAACATTTAGGTATATTCTGCAGTTCATAACCAATTATTGTCTAAATTTTAAAAGCTAACCATCATCGTAAAGGTTGGATAACAGAGATGTAGTGGTCTCTAGAAAGTTGTAACTTAGCAGTTTGCCAGTTCAGTTTCCAGATTTCTGTCAAGCTAGGCCAATGTAATGTTGATATTGTAGTTTTGACTCGCACGTGATTCAATCTTGTAAATGAGATCAGAGCTGTAGAATCTAAAAAGTTGCCAAATAATGAACAGAATATTTGGGACGATGTTTGGGGACCTTTGCTGAGTAATTTCACACAGAAACCAGTAAAAATGTTATTTCTTATATCACTGAAATGCTCTGACTGCTGTTTAAAACTCTTATTCCTTCTGTTTTCACTATCTTTTCCACTGAATGTTTCAGTTTATGACGTGCCTCAGGTCTCCTTCCTCATTCTGTTTTTGTATATGTTGCTGTTTTGATGACTTTAACATTTAACCTGTTTTTTTTATTATTATTTCTTCTGTAGAATCGTTTGGGCAGAACTACCCAGAGGTAAGCCACCGTGTTTTAATCCTCCAGCAGCTTAATGAGGAGTGAGGAATCATCTTGGTTAATATTTGTCTCCTGTAGTTGGTTAGTAGAATGTTGTTGGCTCCATCAGCTGTGATAACTTTGAATTTTTGTGTTCAGGAGGCAGATGGCACGCTGGACTGCATCAGCATGGCGCTCACCTGCACCTTCAACCGCTGGGGCACCTTGCTGGCCGTGGGCTGCAACGACGGCCGCATCGTCATCTGGGACTTCCTCACTCGGGGAATCGCTAAGATCATCAGCGCACACATTCACCCCGTCTGCTCCCTGTGGTGAGACACGGCCGTTCAGGCTGCAGGTTTCCGTCACAATGAAAACGTTTTATGACAATACGAAGTAAATCTGGTCTGATCTGTGGAAATGGAGACAGGATCTGCTGCGTCTTATGAAGATAGATTTTGTGCTGAAGTCTCATGTGAATGTTGTATTTTTGTTGGGTCCAGTTGGAGTCGAGACGGACACAAGCTGGTGAGCGCCTCGACGGACAACATCGTCTCTCAGTGGGACGTCCTGACTGGAGACTGTGACCAGAGGTTCCGCTTCCCGTCCCCCATCCTCAAGCTGCAGTACCATCCCAGAGACATGTGAGCGTCTCAGCGTCTGTCTCTACCCAGCAGGACTGAACCGTCATGGTTCTGACCAAACGCTGTGTGTGTTTCAGAGACAAGGTGCTGGTTTGTCCCATGAAATCAGCTCCGGTGCTGCTGACGTTATCAGACTCGAAGCACGTGGTCCTGCCTGTGGACGACGACTCGGACTTGAACGTGGTAGCGGCGTTCGACCGGCGGGGGGAATATATTTACACCGGCAACGCCAAAGGAAAGGTTGGTAAAGTGTTGGGTCATTAAAGGGTCAGGTCCTTAAGGGTGGGTATAGAGTTTTGTGGGTGAACTAGGTGGGTAAAGGGTTGAGTTGGTAAATTGGGTCAGTTAAGTTCAGGGTTTGGTGGATGAACGGTTGGGTTGGATTCCTGGTCTGGATGGACGGAGGGTCAGTCTGAGACAGAGGCATCACCATGATCTGTCTCGTTGCAGATTCTGGTGTTAAACACCAACACTCAGGAGCTGGTGGCGTCCTTCAGAGTTACGACCGGCACCAGTAACACCACAGCCATCAAGTCCATAGAATTCGCTCGAAAGGGCAGGTGAGGTCCAGAGGGGCTCTCGGTCCAGTTTGTCTGGTTCTGTTGGGGCTCTATTGTCACATTCTGAATATTAAACGCTCTAGATGATGCGGTCGTTAAAAGTCCTCGTCTCCACCATGTTCTCCTCCTGCAGCTGCTTCCTGATAAACACAGCCGACAGGATCATCAGGGTGTACGACGGCAGAGAGATCCTGACCTGCGGCCGGGACGGCGAGCCAGAACCCATGCAGAAGCTGCAGGATCTGGTCAACAGGTACGCGGCGCCACTCTTAACTCGGG
Organism: Poecilia formosa; assembly: GCF_000485575.1. Classification (NCBI taxonomy): domain Eukaryota; kingdom Metazoa; phylum Chordata; class Actinopteri; order Cyprinodontiformes; family Poeciliidae; genus Poecilia; species Poecilia formosa. The sequence goes on along the minus strand of NW_006800616.1, from coordinate 47,958 downwards.
TGCCGTCAGGGTGTGGACTCCTAAAACAACTGTTTTCTTTCCAGGACTCCTTGGAAGCGCTGCTGCTTCTCCGGCGACGGCGAGTACATCGTAGCCGGCTCGGCCCGGCAGCACGCCCTCTACATCTGGGAGAAGAGCATCGGGAACCTGGTGAAGATTCTGCACGGCACCCGAGGAGAGCTGCTGCTGGACGTGGCGGTGAGAACGATACCCGCCGCTTTCTGCTCCGTGTTGCTCCGAATGCTTTAATCCTGCCTCTGCTTCCCTCCAGTGGCATCCTGTTCGACCCATCATCACCTCCATCTCCAGTGGAGTGGTGTCCATCTGGGCCCAGAACCAAGTGGTACGACAGACGTCAGCTGCAATTAGATCAGTCGACAGCTTGCCGTAGAAGAGTTTTCACCTGATATTCAATCTGTCACTATCAAACCACATTGTGTTTCTGTCTCTCTCTCACTCTGTGTGTGTGTGTGTGTGTGTGTGTGTGTGTGTTTTGTGTAGGAAAACTGGAGCGCTTTCGCTCCGGACTTCAAAGAGTTGGACGAGAACGTCGAGTATGAGGAGCGGGAGTCAGAGTTTGACATTGAGGATGAAGACAAAAGTGAACCGGAGCAGACGGGTAACTATCGGGCCGCTGGTTCTGTTGGGGCGCTGGTTCTATTGGGTCGCTGGTACTATTGGGTCGCTGGTACTATTGAGCTCTGGGTTCTAAAGCCGCTCGTGTTTTTGGTCTGGATTTGTTTTCCCGTTTGTGTCCTTGCGGCTCAGAGGTGACCTTGGAGCTGACCTTGGTTTCCTGTTTCAGGCGCAGACGCTGCTGAGGATGAGGAGGTGGACGTCACCACGGTGGATCCCATCGTCGCTTTCTGCAGCAGGTAAACATGAGGGGGCTTAACAGGACTCTGAAAAGTGTGGCATGCATTTCTATTCAGTCCCCTACACACTAAAAGCCAAGAAAATGTCTCAGATTTTCATTTATTAAAAAGCATAAAAAGCAAAAACAATACACAAATCATTTTCATGTGAATGAAAATAATTTATGTCTTAAAGTCAATGGGATTGACTTTAAGTTGGTCAATCCCATGAAATCCTACTAAAGTTTACGAGAAGTTCTAATGGCGCCTGATCTGACCTCCACCAGAAAGAACCAACTATTTTGGAGTTCAAAGTTGATGACACAAATATTATCACCATTTTTCTTTCAAAACAAAAACTTAATTTACATTTTTCTTTAGAAATTTTAAATTTTTTAAATCTTCATAGTCTGTCGTCCTTCTGTTATTGTGATTTATAGTCAGTTGTTTGTTTTTAAGAATGTGCACATCTTTAATTTTAATTAAATTAATTAGCATATCACATTTCAGCTGCAAGGCAAAGTGCTTTACGCCATTAAAAACATAATGCCGTTCCCAATTATGAAACAAACAATAAACATCAAATAACATCAACATCCTCAGACAAGTTCACATCAGATTTATTGATCAGTCTTCCAGTTATTATGAACCAAAGGTAACTGTAAACAGGTGCAGCATTCAGCTTCTATACACCACTAATCTGGAACAAACTTCCTGAAAACTGCAAAACAGCTGAAACACTGTTTCAAACTCTTAAAACTCACCTGTTTAGAGTTGCTTTTGAAACATTATAAATGAAACATTGATAAACATTCTGATGTGTAATACTACCGCCAGACAAAATTTTATGTTTCTGTTGCTGACTGTTGTCTCCTACGACTTTGTATTTTTGTGTTTTTATGATGTGAAGCACTTTGAACTGCTTTGTTGCTGAAATGTGCTATACAAATAAACTTAATTGATTGATTGATTGAATGTTGAAGACACAAATATTATCACTATTTTTCTTTAAAAAGAAAACACTTGATTTATGTTTTTGTTTAGAGATTTTATGGTTCTAAAGTGTGAGGATCAGATGGGTTTTGGTGCGTAAAATTCCAGGAGCACATTGTCCCACACTTTGATAATGAAATATCTTTATAATTAGTGTTTTTATTTTCTGTTTATAACCAGAAAATAAAGATTCTCAGGTGAATCTTTACTCCTACCTTTCGAACCTCCTCTGCTCACATCAGAGCCAGTAAACGTTCTCCAGTTTTTGAGTCTCTGTTTGTTTGTGCAGTGACGAGGAGCTGGAGGACAACAAGGCCCTACTGTACCTGCCCATCGCCCCTGAGGTCGAGGATCCAGAGGAGAACCCATTCGGGCCGCCGCCGGACACCTCGGTGCCGCCCGGCGCCCCGGACGACTCGCTGCCAGGAGGCGGTGACAAGAAGCAGAGGCAGCCGTCATCTGAAGGGGGCCCGGCCAAGAAGAAGGCCCGCACTACCACCATTGAACTGCAGGGGGTGCCCAGCGACGGTACGAAGGGCCACTACACCGGGTCTGGTTCTGCTGAGGAGGATAGATGGGTTTCTGTTTGTTAAATGAACATTTCCTGGACTTATTTATGAAGCAATAAATCAGTTAACAGCGATATAAATTAAAATGAACTCAGTAATTTTTATTTGTATGATTTATCTTTTTATTTCTCTTTTCTCTCTCGTCATCCAGTTTTTGTTAGAAAAATGTTCAGTCTGGTGCTTTGGTCTCCACTATTACTTGAAAATGGTCTCAAAACAATAATATCGTTTATCTTGGTAACTTCTGGAACAACAAAATGTGTTATTGTGACAGGCCTATTATTTATCAATGTGTTCTTATCCAAGAATCCAGAATGTCTCTCTTAAAGTTTCCCCAGCGTCCTGAAGGTCCGACCTTTCTTTTGTTTCCTCAGAAGTGCACCCTCTGCTGGGTGTGAAGGGGGACAGCAAGTCCAAGAAGAAGACAGCAGGTCGGCCCAAAGGCTCCAAAGGTAAAGACAAAGACTTCTCCTTCAGGCCAAAGCCCTACAAGGGCGAGCGGCCCCCGTTCCCCATGGGGCCTGAGGCCCTGAGCAGCTCTGGCCTGGGGGGAGGAGGAGGAGGAGAAGGAGGGATGAAGGTCAGGGCAGAGGGGGCCCTGGCACCAGGTAAGCCCAAACCCCCACCCCCACCTGCTGCTGCTGCTGAGTGTGGCTGACCCGCTTAACAAACCCGGCCTGTCCCCAACCCCTCTGTGTGCCGCTTTCAGCCCCCGCCCCTCACCTTGAACCACCCAGCTGCCTGCTGCTCTACACCTGATTCACCTGTAAACATGAAGATCTGCTCCAGTATCTGACTGATGCGGCTGTACAATAAGTCAATTATATTCCCATAGCCATGCGATCTGATAGAATATTAAATATATAGAATATCAACTGAACTCTGATCCAGAACCGCACAGCATTCTGGGAGATGTAGGCTGAGGTAAACCTGTGGCTGCTCAACATCTCACTGCTAGCTAAGATAGGTTAGTGGAATCAACTCTCTCACTCTTTGGTTGCCTAGCAACTCACTCATTCCTTGGTTACCTAGCAACGACCTGCTGAGTTTAATGCCCCGCCTCTTTGCTTCATTGTTTATGAGCTACTCTTCCTGGGCTCCATCATTAAAACACAGACACATGGAAATCCTTCAGATGTATGACGGATGACAGATTTAACATGCATATCAATAAAAAAATTAATTACAGATCACACAAAAGTTGATAAATACATAAAATATACAGTAATTAACCACTATAACTATAAGTATGTAACTCCTAAAAAGCTTTTGAGCTTCTTTTTTAAAAATTGACTGCTGTTCAGCTTTAATTGGAGTTAACAGTAGAGAGTTTCACTGTTTCATTGCTCTTTAAGTAAAGGTGCATTTGAGAAAATTTGTTTTTGCTCGAGGAATTTGAAAATGTCCTTCAACTGCAGCTCTAGTTGACATATTCTTAGAACTAGTTAAAAATAAAAAACATGGAGTGAAAACTGAGGGTAAAACAGGAAAAGTCATTCTACTGGTTTAGCAGAATTTCAGATATTTAAGACTAATAACTAATCAATAATTATCAATATCGACTGATATAAAATGCTTGTGTTGTGATAAATTTTTCAGCCATATTGTCCAGCCCTACTGACTGAGGATAGGTGAAAGCTGCTGCAGCCTCTGATCCAAATGGGTTTTAGTCGGGTTCTGCTTGGTGGTTTCCCTGCAGGCGAGCTGATTGGTCCAAATGAACTTCCTGCTTGACCTTTGACCCTCCTGCTCCCTCTCCCGCCTCGCTCCGTGGACTTTCTGTGTGACCTGCTGTGGTTCTGCTCGGGTTCTGGCTACTGTGTCCCAGATGTCTGTCATGTATTAATGTTGGACCTGAAAGCTACAGCTTCATGCGTTTATTCAGAATCGCCTCTGCAGGCCTGGGTTTCTGATTTAGGACCAGCGTCTTCCTGTTTGACCGTTTCTGACTGAAATTCACTAAATCAGATTTTTAAACAGATTTCTGTTGCAGCGGCTTCGGCTCGGCATCTTTGACCTCTGACCTCTGACCGTCCTCTGACCATCTTCTGCCTTCCTGCAGGGAGTCTGGTATCTCAGGCATTCAAGCAGCACAACATCGGAGGGATGGACTGATGGCGAGGAGCGCCGATCACCTCAGACAAACAGACTCAAACTCCATGTTGTGAACAGACTGAATGAATTCCTGCTGAGCAGATCTGAGATCAACCTCACAGGAAATCTCCTGGACTTGGATCTCCGACCAGAACCGGGAAGCAGCAGAGATCCACACGTCCTCCTATCTCTCTAGGATTCGTCTTGTATAGAAAACCTTCATGTCCTCGTAGTCTGTTGCCCTTCCTGTTTTTATACGTATTAAACTGTGTGATTTATAGTCAGTTCTTTGTTTTTTAATGATCAGGTGGTTCTGGAACAGCTGAACCATCACAGGTTCTAAACAACTCTGACGGGTTCGGAACAAACAAAATTGGTGTCAAACGTTTGTGCAGCAAAAATGTTCCATTTGTGCTGCTATCATTGTGAAGAAATGAAAAAAAGGTTTCCAGAGGTCAACGGAAATTAATGTTTAAATGTCACTTTGCCTCAGTGCTGAACTATGAACATGAATAGATTCACTTTAACAGATGAAATTAATTTTGAACTAGGCCTTATTTAGGATTTACAACAAAAAAAG